>NW_015505756.1:560740-565913 GCF_001515645.1 Sinocyclocheilus grahami
GAGTGAGCGTGTGTGAGTGTGTGAGAGTGAGAGAGTGTGTGAGTGTGTGAGTGTGTGAGAGTGTGTGTGTGAGTGTGTGTGTGTGTGTGCGTGCGTGAGTGTGTGTGTGCGTGCATTTACTAATCTCAGAATATGATGCAAACCTGCAATATGTTAAATAACACAAATATCCTTTATGTATTTAATCACATTTTATTTACCACTATCTTTGCTGCTGCCCTTCAGTGATCCAATTCAACCATACTAACAAGCAAAAATGACTTTAGATAAATATAATATTTGTGTTTGTTTTCAGTGTTGAACTGAAAGCTGAAGGTTAGTTTGAGCGGCGCAGTACAGTAATCTGCATGTCCTTCAGCCTGAGGCTCATTTCATCTTTGCTGTGAAAGGGCTTTACATTTGCCAAAAATAGAACTTTTTATATTCAAAACAAACAAACAAGCCCAGCCCAGATGAGAAAAAGTAACGCATTACTTTACATAAAAAGTAACTAGGTAATGCAATTAGTTACTTTTTTAGGGAGTAACGTAATATTATAACGCATTACTTTTAAAAGTAACTCTTTCCATCACTGTATAGTCTAGACTACTAACCACTACTAATCAGTTAGTTTGATACTATTATAGTTTTTATTAATATTTTGATTCAGTTTTTAATTTGTTTTCGTTTGATTTCATGTGTTTTTGTCATTTTTAATAGTTTTTGTTTTCATCTAGCTGAAATAACATTTTTTTATATTTTATTTCAGTTTATTATATTTCAAGTAATATTATTTTTTAGGGTTTTAATTTGAGTTTTAGTTAATGTAATAACTCTGCTAATCAGCCCGTGTGCTGCTGCTTGACTGGATTCACTCGGGGTCTTCATGAGTAATCATTTCTGTCCTGATGAGTCTCTTTACTGATGTTTTCTCTCCATTTCTCTTCTAACCTGCTGCTTTAAAACATCTATTTGATCTCACGCAGGATTTGGGCCTTTATGATATATTATTTAACACAACTGAAGGAGGACTGACTGAAGATTTAATCTTATTAAAGTGAATCTTCTGGAAGCGATATAAATCTCTAACAGCATTTATGAGAGTTATTTCTGTTTGTTTGTATTCCTGTGGTTCTCGTGTGTGCATCTATAACAATAGCATGATTAAAGATGAAGCCGAGTAACTCGCGATCAGAGTTAGGCAATCTTCAATTATGTTGATAAATTTCGCAAAACGAAGCTTCCCATACCGGGAGTCGAACCCGGGCCGCCTGGGGGAAAACCAGGAATCCTAACCGCTAGACCATATGGGAGCGCTGCTGAACGAGCGGCCTGATGGGGTCTTATAGTGACTGTACATCAGCGACCTGACCGTGTGAGTGCGAGACATCATTCTATAGTGTTAATGTTGTCTAGAATTATTGAGCTATCGTTCACTACTGTATTTTTCAGTCTTGTTTTAGTTGAGCATTTCAGATCCTGCATCGAGGTTTGTCGCGCCGTGCGTGACGTCACCTCGCAGTGAGCACTCATCAGTGAGCACTCATCAGTGAGCACCCAGGAACGGAAAACATTTAGGTACATTTAAGGGATTTGAAGATTTCATCCTTCAGCATGTAAGTAATCACGAGCATTTTAATCAGAACTCGTGCATTCGAGCTGTAATTCACAGTGTACATGTAATAGAGTCTCTGTGTGTGTGTGTGTGTGTGTGTGTGTGTGTGTGTGTGTGTGTGTGTGTGTGTGTGAGTGATCAAGGGCTGATTACTGGAAATCACAGCCGAGGAAGTTCTGTCAGTACTGCAAATGCTGGATCGCGGATAATAAGCCCGTGAGCGAGTGCAGACACGCATTGCAGCGCTTCGTGTGTTTTATGTTCATAAACAGAGTTTTTCTCCTGCTTTTCTCGCAGAGCATCGAGTTCCACGAGAGAGGGAAGAATCACAAAGAAAATGTCGCGGCCAAAATTTCAGAGGTAAAGCAAGAAGATCTGCTGTGATCAGAATACAGCACTAGTGTAGTGCACACTGCATGCTGCATACTACACAGTGCGCACTGCAGTCTAGCAGATGTTGTGTGACTCTTAAATAACACAGTGTCTGTTCTCTCTGTTGTGTTACTGTACTCACTGTGCACTTTTATGCGTGAAATACAATGATGATCCTCTACATTTGGCAAAATGTGCAGCACTGCCATCCCATAATGCAGTGCACTAGACCTTCTGCTTCCAATGGGAATTAATTTTGTTTAAAGTCACCAGAATTGACTATTCTTATTTTTTATGGAGTATTTATTATGTTTCTGATGTTTTATATCTTTAATGCCAAAATATGAAACCTAACAAGAGAATCTGTATTAATGATTCATCTGTGCACATCATTATTTTGTAAAAATGCATCTGCTTTTGTAATGAATAAAGAAGTTGCTTCACTGATAGACGTCACAAGAAAATCGCAGTCTCAGTTTCATGGTGACTTTAATCAGCCTGACAGTTTAAAAAATAACTTTATTTGTAGAATAATAACTGGATTCCACTCACACGCAATATGATGAGTTCATGTGACAATAAAGCAGCAACATGTATTTCACATTATTGGGCGTGCATTGCATCCTGAACAGAGCCAGTGTCACATGACCTCATTATGTTTCATTTCATAAGTCATCATCTCAGAGATATCATTGTTTTGCATTTTTGATTTCAATTTTATGCAAAAAGCCTTTTTCGCCATTTCAAGACAGACAGATTTGAGCTCCTGCTCATTCATTCACTCTACAGTGCTGTGCATTATGGGATGCGGTGTCTGTGTGTTGTCAGATGCAGTGGGTGTGATCTGAAGTAAACTGCATGTTGGCTGCTGCTGCTGTCATAGAGCTGCGTGTGTGTGTGAAGATAAGAGTGAGATGCTCTCTGATTGGCCGGCAGTGCTCATGTGACCCCGTCAATGTTCATGACAGATTAAGAAGAAAAGTGTGGCGAAGGCCAAGCAGGAGCAGAAGATGTCGAAGGAGTTCGCAGCGATGGAGGAAGCGGCTCTGAAGGCGTATGAGGAGGATCTGAAGAGACTCACAGCTCAGTCGTCAGGTCTGTGTGAGTGTGTGTGTAGGCGTGTGAGTAGGTGTGTGAATGAGTGTGTGTGTGTGTGTGAGCGTGTGTGTGTGTGTGTGTGTGTGAGCGTGAGCGTGTGAGTGAGAGTAGGCGTGTGTGTAGGTGTGTGAGTGTGTGTGTGTGTGTAGGTGTGTGAGAGTGTGTGTAGGCGTGTGAGTAGGTGTGTGAGTGAGTGTGTGTGAGATCAAGCTGCTCCTCACAGTCCTCATGTCTCTACAGGTGAGAGTGTGGCTCTGTCAGAAGCTCCTGTTAAAAAGCAGAAAAAACCCAAGAAACTCAAAGCGAGCATCCCGTCTGAGAGCAGTGGCGGCGGCCGGCCGGACGTCTGGCTGAGAGAAACCACAAACAACGGCCTGCTGTATTACTACAACACTGTCACTGGAGGTGAGCAGATGTTTGAGACGCACGCACACGCGTGTCCATCTGAGTCCATCATCACTGACTGTGTTTGATCTCAGAGTCTCAGTGGGAGAAACCAGACGGGTTTGTGGACGAGAGCTCGTCATCAGCCGCAGGACAAACTCAGGTAAAACCGTCTGTCTGTGAGTCTGAGGTTCACATGTTCAGATCTAATGTCATGTTTATGTGTGACAGGATCCATCAGGCGGTGCGTGGATGGAGGCCGTGAGTCCTGATGGATACATGTACTACTACAACACTGAGAGGGGCGGTGAGAAAACATCTGAACATCTGAACACATTCAGCTTCACATCATAGTATGCATTAGACAATATAACCCTGTAAACTGTAAATGATCAAACTCTGCTGTTAAACCTGTTTCACACTCAATCTCCTCCATGCATTCTGTCGTCTGATTGATAGTTTAGAGTGTTTTATCCAGTCAAAGCTCTTTTAGTGTAACTGTAGAAACGTCCAGCTTCAGCTGGAGCTTCTCGTGTCAAATCTGGACTGGTTTTGATCAAGTAAAGGTCAGAATAACTGCAGCAATATCTCCAGATGAACACTTACTGCACTGAAGCAGCTCAGCTTTACTTGATTCTCCATCAATCATGTTTTAGAGTCTCAAATCTGATCCTCAGGATGTTTTGAGGAGCGTTTATTTCTTCATCTTTTAATCAGCACTGCATTATATGTTTGGATCATTTCAATCTCATCTTACTGAGACATGTTACTGGAGATATAGAGCGATGTTTATAGCATTTTATGTCAGTATCTACTGTACTGTAAGAAAGATCTCACTGATTTACATCACAAACATATAAATAGCAGCAGCTGAGGGAATTACATGTAAGAGAAATTACATATTTTTGCTCAGTTTGAGTCTCTGAATGAAATTGATCTGTTTTTTCCTCCATATTCTCACTATATGAGCCTGATGGATCAAGCATGATACATAAAATAAAAAACTTTTATTTGTAAGTGTTCAATATTCTGTTCCATCTCCAAACCTTTACATTTTCCTGACTATTATTTCATATGTCAGGCTTTACTTTCCTAAGCGGTTTGTCTCATCCTGAGCAGAGTCCAGCTGGGAGAAACCAGATGATTTCAGTGCAGAGGATGTTGCTCCTCCTGGTGTTGAATCTGAAGAAGATTTGCCTTCTCCTCAGCCTGAGTCTGTGTCTGGAGCTGAAGACGCATCTGACCCTCCTAAAGACACTCCAGAACCAGACAAAACCAAACAAACCAGCCTCTTGAAGATCAGTTTCAGGGTGAGACGCTGTCGGGCACATTCACACTCACCGTATGACATCATGAACACTCACTGTATGACATCATGAACACTGTGTGACATCATAAACACTCACCGTATGACATCATGAACACTCACCGTATGACATCATGAACACTCACTGTATGACATCATGAACACTCACTGTATGACATCATGAACACTCACTGTATGACATCATGAACACTCACTGTATGACATCATGAACACTCACTGTATGACATCATGAACACTCACTGTATGACATCATGAACACTCACTGTATGACATCATGAACACTCACTGTATGACATCATGAACACTCACTGTATGACATCATGAACACTCACTGTATGACATCATGAACACTCACTGTATGACATCATGAACACTCACCGTATGACATCATGAACACT
>NW_015505756.1:566714-571382 GCF_001515645.1 Sinocyclocheilus grahami
TATGACATCATAAACACTCACCGTATGACATCATAAACACCGTATGACATCATACATAAACACCGTATGACATCATGAACACTCACCGTATGACATCATAAATACCGTATGACATCATAAACACCGTATGACATCATAAACACTCGCCGTATGACATCATAAACACTGTATGACATCATAAACACTCACCATATGACATCATGAACACTGTATGACATCATAAACACTCACCGTATGACATCATGAACACTCACCATATGACATCATAAACACTCACCGTAAGACATCATAAACACTGTATGACATCATAAACACTCACCGTAAGACATCATAAACACGCACAGAATGACACGTCTGTGTGTTTGATCTCCACTCAGAAAAGAAAAGAAGAACTGGTCCAAACGTCAGCGGACGATGGAGGAGAGAGAAGCTCAGATGATGGCGGAAGCAGTGAGGAGAAACGGGAAGATTCTGCCCTGACTGACACAGTGAAGAAGGACGAGACGCCTGTGAAGAGACCCAGAAAGACCAATCCATACGGAGCCTGGGAACAGATCCAGCCGCAGGAGGATCCATAGTAAGGCACACGTGCTGTTATCAGTTATTTAATTCATCAGAAGCTGCTCCGATCGCTTCAGTGTGTTCATGACACCAGTTACTGAACAGAAACCAGATTGTTGACAACAAGCCTGATGAGTTTTTCTAAAGCTATTCATGGTAATATTAATAAATGATTAAAATATGAATAAATACATTTTAAGTCCAACATGAAATGTAAATTCATCATATCACATCATATGCATGTTATTGGCTTTATTGTGAATGATTCATCCGTTTAATTTCTTTTTTACCTCCTAATTTTTAATCAAAATGTCAAAATTGTCTTCTAATCATTTAGTCTGGTTTAACTCCGCCCCCTTCTTACAATGCAAAGCAAACTCGCATTCAGATCCGCCCCGGTTTTCAGAGCCACACCCACATCTCAACATCCAATCACCAACCAGTGCATAGAACCAAGCCCCGCCCTACATTTTCTTCTTTTGTGATAAAACATTTCTTCCAGTGTGGAAGATGTGTTGCTACTTGTGTTTCCTTGCAACTTTTTTTAACATTTGACTTTTAAGGACATTGTTGTCAGTTTGTTTAATAATGAACACGTTTAGTGCCGTGTCGTGATGGTGTGTTCAGCTCCTGACGATTGTTTGTGTTCTGCTCCGCAGCGAGAAGGTGGACCTGCAGCTGCCGCAGGTGGAAAGCGTCGCTCAGACTCCAGCCGACGTCCCTCCGGAGCCCAGGGCCAGATTCAGGGAGCGCACCATCACATCGCTGGGGGCCGAGAGCAGCGCCGGAGCCACGTTCAAGAAGAGGAAGACTGAGAACGGCAAGTCCAGGAGCCTCCGGCAGAGAGAAACAGACGAGTAGAAGCTTCTCCACGGGACGATAAGACTGAGACGTGTCTTGCTTCAGAATTTGTGTATTTTGTATATTATTGGCAGATGACGTTTAAACTGCCTTTACCTGCTTTAAAATACATGCTTGTGAATATTTCCAAGGTTCAGTTTTGTTTCCGGATGTTTAATCCGTCTGGTGTAAGTGAGTGTGTCAGGTGTGTTTTAGAATATGTTGACATGAAGAATCAAAGCCACAGTTGAATTAAACACTTTCTATCTTACAGATGAACTGACTTGCATTGCTCATCTCAGATTACATTAAAACCGTGTTCACAGTGAAACTGCATCATGTATTTGGTGTCCTGTAATGCTGGTTTAAATGTTCTTGGCCGCTTTAGTTAAGTCTCATATCAACATAATTCAGACTGAATGAGCGCGTGATGATAGTCGCTCTCCACACACACATCAACAACAACGTCTGTCACAACATCAGAAACCAAAACAGATTTCATCATCATCATCGCCACAAAATTAAACAAAAAATACAACTTCAACTGACAGCTATTATATGTATAGCCAACTTCCACTGGCGTCACATGAAGTGATTTAATGTAACAAGCAAATCTCAACTGCTTGATCATTGTGCCTCCAAATTAAATACCCTTGTATCATCCATAAAAAGGCATAGAAGTATAAACATTATGAGCAGCACAAATAAATCCGCCAGCTGACTCGTGAGGTTAGTCTTTATCTGATGTCTAGTATGTAGGGAACATGCCAGTGTGTTTTCTCTGTTGCTTCATTGGCTGGATGTCATTCGGTTCGGTTAATGCTTTCTGTTCTCACGGAGTTTGCAGAAGCTCTCAGAGAAGTGATGAATGATATTTGATCAACAGGAGAAGTCTATAACACTGCAGTAAAAAAGTGAAGTTGCTTAAGATCGCTTATGTATCGTCTCTCTCCTAAACTAAAACTAATATAGCACATTATGATCTTTGAATGTTAAACTCCATCAGAGAAATGACATTCCTCAGAGAGGGAAAGGCTTTATTTAGATGTTACACTGTAGAAGGGTTATATTGAAGAATAATAAATATATAAATAAAAAATAATAAATAAAGCCAGAATTATATGGAAGAATAAAGCGAGAAAGAATAAATATATTTAATATAAATACAAATATTTAATATATAAAATATATAAATAAAGCCAGAATTATATTGAATAAATTGAGAAAGAATAAATATATGTGAAAATATATACAGGTGCATCTCAATACATTAGAATGTCGTGGAAAAGTTCATTTATTTCAGTAATTCAACTCAAATTGTGAAACTCGTGTATTAAATAAATTCAGTGCACACAGACTGAAGTAGTTTAAGTCTTTGGTTCTTTTAATTGTGATGATTTTGGCTCACATTTAACAAAAACCCACCAATTCACTATCTCAACAAATTAGAATATGGTGACATGCCAATCAGCTAATCAACTCAAAACACCTGCAAAGGTTTCCTGAGCCTTCAAAATGGTCTCTCAGTTTGGTTCACTAAGCTACACAATCAGACCCGCTTCAGACGCCTCCGTCGGGATTTACTCGCGTCGCGTCGTTCTGCGACTTTATTCAGATGTTTAGCGGAATGTTCGCGCTGCTCTGAGGCCTCAAGATCCACGTGACCACGAAAAGCACGTGACTCGCTGTGAAGAGCAGATACACTCTTAAGTTGTTATTTGTATGGTTAAACAAGGCCGTGTGTGTGTGAGTGAGAGTGTGTGTGTGTGAGTGAGAGTGTGTGTGTGTGTGTGTGTGTGAGAGAGTGTGTGAGTGTGTGTGTGTGTGTGTGTGTGTGATGCAGAGAGCGCGAGCATAACGTAGAGACTGAAATGACATGCCGTCGTGTAAATAAGATAAATAACATAAGGCTATTCAGTTTGCTTAATGAAAGAAGAAGGTATAGACATATTCTATAAGAAAGGTAACTTTAAATTACTTCTGTTGTGATCTGGCGCTATAGAGAAAATATAATGAAATAAAATTAACTTGACCTTCAAGGGGGGCGGGCCGCTAAAATAATGGCAGGGGAAACACTGATATTTATATTGTCATAATTTCACATTGAACCTCCATATTTATGTGGAAACAACATAAATATGGTATATTTTACATGCGTTTAATATATGCAGATTAATGCTGCTTTAATATTAGTGTCTGTTCAGTGTTTTTCTCACACAGCTGGTGCTTGATTCATTGATGATGATGATGATGATGATGATGTCAAGCGGGGTGTGTGGCGTTTTTTCCATGTTTATTTAATTCACGCATGCGTGTTCGTGGCAGTTGCTGTTCATCATCGTGTGCTGTCAGATGAACAAGATGATCTCAGAAGATCACAGCAGATCCTCTTTAATCACAGGGAGTTAAAGAAAAGACTGTTGAGGAAAACATCTGCACGCATGTAAACATTCACTCGGGCTGTGTTCTCAATAACACACCTCAGTTAGTCACTACTGCTGCAGTGTGTCCTATTGCACTGAAGACTGAGAGACTGTATCCCACAATGCAATTTCAGTATAATTATTTACTTTATCTGATATTTTCACAAACATCATGATGAGGTCATGTGACTAGAGTGTAGCATACTTATGTTTCTAGTATGCAAGCTTTTTTTATTTATATATAGGTTAGTTATTTAATTTTCGCTTACTTGTTGGTACATATCTGTGGCAGATGCTATAAACAGTTAAACTGTTCCATCATGCAGTGTGTAGTACACTAGTATTGCATTCTGAACGCAGCCACTCTTGATGTGTGTGTCTTCAGAATGAAAAGAGGCCAGAGGGGAGGTGATAATGCGGAGGAGGGTGGCGGGCCGGGCCCCGGGACCCCTGAGCTCTGTAAGCGGCTCCGGCAGGGCGACTCTGAGGATGGGGCGGTGGACTGGAGGCAGCTGCCCGAGGAGATCCTGCTGCAGATCTTCCAGTACCTGCCTCTGCTGGACCGCGCCTTCGCCTCGCAGGTGTGCCGCGGCTGGAACCAGACCTTCCACATGCCTGAGCTCTGGAGGTGCTTTGAGTTCGAGCTCAACCAGCCCGCCAGCTCCTACCTGAAGGCCACGCATCCGGACCTCATCAAGCAGATCATCAAGCGCCACTCCAACCACCTGCAGTACGTCAGCTTCAAGGTGAGACCGTCGCTCTGTCACTGCGGGGCGATCTAGAAGGTGTCCGAGGGGACGCGTGTTCCTGACGGGTGTGTGTGTGTGTGTGTGTGTGTGTGTGT
>NW_015505756.1:577844-599146 GCF_001515645.1 Sinocyclocheilus grahami
GTGTGGGGGCGCGTGTGTCTGGCTGGTGTGTGTGTGTGTGTGTGTGTGTGTGTGTTCAGGTGGACAGCAGCACTGAATCTGCAGAAGCGGCGTGTGACATCCTCTCTCAGCTGGTCAACTGCTCATTGAAGACGCTCGGGCTGATCTCCACCGCACGACCCTCCTTCATGGAGCTGCCTAAAGTACGTCTCACACACACACACTCCGTCTCTCTCTCTCACACACACACACACACACACACACACATACTCTCTCTCTCTCACTCTCATTCTCTCTCTCACACACACACACACACACACACACACACACACACACACAGAGTTCTCCGTCTCTCAGGTTCAGTCTCACCAGAATCAGCTGTTGTCTTTGTCTCCTCAGTCTCACTTCATCTCGGCGCTGACGGTGGTGTTCGTGAACTCAAAGTCTCTGTCGTCCCTGAAGATCGACGACACACCGGTGGACGACCCGTCGCTCAAAGTGCTGGTGGCCAACAACAGCGACACGCTGAAGCTGCTGAAGATGAGCAGCTGCCCGCACGTGTCTCCTGCAGGTCAGCTGGACGGTCATGACACTCACGCACTCACACACACATTCATTCACATGCACACAGGCACACACTCACATACACACACACGCACGCACACACACATACTCACACACACATACTCACACACGCACACGCACACACACACACGCACTCGCACACACACATACTCACACACGCGCACACACACATACGCACACACGCACTCGCACACACACGCACTCGCACACACATACTCACACACGCGCACACACACATACTCACACACGCACTCTCACACACGCACTCACACACACACACATACTCACACTCGCACACACACATACTCACACACGCGCACGCGCACACACTCACACACGCACTCGCGCACACACACATACGCACACACACACATACTCACACACGCACTCTCACACACGCACTCACACACACACACATACTCACACTCGCACACACACATACTCACACACGCGCACACACACATACTCACACACGCACTCGCGCACACACGCACTCGCACACACGCACTCGCACACACACATACTCACACACGCGCACACACACATACTCACACACGCACTCGCGCACACACGCACTCGCACACACGCACTCGCACACACACATACTCACACACGCGCACACACACATACTCACACACGCACTCGCACACACGCACTCTCACACACACACACACACACACACACACACATACTCACACTCGCACACACACATACTCACACACGCACTCACACATACTCACACACGCACACACACACATACTCACACACGCACACACACACATACTCACACACGCACTCGCACACACACACACACACACACACATACTCACACTCGCACACACACATACTCACACACGCACTCGCACACACACATACTCGCACACGCACTCTCACACACGCACACACATACTCACACACGCACTCACACACGCACTCACACACAATCACTTTCATGGCATGTTTCACACCGAATGAACAAAAAGTGAAGAATATTTGATAATTTCAAATAATATGCACATATGTGATGATACAAAATAAGCATTCGCCTGCATATAATTTTACAGTTTAGTATATGATAAATTATTGCACACAGACTTTTGTGAACATTTTGGAGTGCCTCAAACTAATAGCAAATTATTGAGTTAAAGGGTTAGTTCATCGCAAAATGAAAATTATGCTGCGTTTCACTCACCCCTGAAGCATCCTAGGATGACTTTCTTCTTTCAGACGAATCCAGTCGGAGTTATATTAAAAATGGTCTTTGATCTTTCAAGCTCTATCGTTGTAATCGGCGGGTGTTGCATTCTTTCGGTTCAAAAGACGTGAAATAAAAAGCACCCTTCCACAAAAAAAGTGTCTCACACGGCTCCGGGGGGTGACCAAAGGCCTCCTGTAGCGAATCAATGCGTTTTTGTAAGAAAAATATCCATATTCAAAACGTAATAATCACTTTAATCTAGCTTGCGCCAGCAGTTGTACACAGAAGCAGCTCCGGGCGGATGACGTATGAGTTCAGTGCTGCGCATGCGCCGGTGAGTCTTGTGAAAACCAACGTTTGTTATCAGGAGCAAAGGAAGCAAAGTTTCCTTACTTTAGCAAAGGAAAACCAGTCTCCTCTTGGCTTACAGTTTAGTATATGATAAATTATTACACACAGACTTTTGTGAACATTTTGGAGTGCCTCAAACTAATAGCAAATTGAGTTAAAGGGTTAGTTCATCGCAAAATGAAAATTATGCTGCGTTTCACTCACCCCTGAAGCATCCTAGGATGACTTTCTTCTTTCAGACGAATCCAGTCGGAGTTATATTAAAAATGGTCTTTGATCTTTCAATAGTACACGGAAGCAGCTCCGGGCGGATGACGCATGAGTTCAGTGCTGCGCATGCGCCGGTGAGTCTTGTGAAAACCAACGTTTGTTATCAGGAGCAAAGGAAGCAAAGTTTCCTTACTTTAGCAAAGGAAAACCAGTCTCCTCTTGGCTTATATCCAAATCCTCCGACATACTTCTTTACAAATCCTCGTTTTGTACTTCTAATTAGTGACCGTTGTTTTGTTTCGATCTCTCCACGTTCGTCACTTCTGAGCGGCACATGCGCAGCGCTGAACAGTGAGCGCAAGCTACATTAAAGTGATTATTACGTTTTGAATATGGATATTTTTCTTACAAAAACGCATTGATTCACTACAGGAGGCCTTTGTTCACCCCCCGGAGCCGTGTGAGACACTTTTTTTGTGGAAGGGTGCTTTTTATTTCACGTCTTTTGAACCGAAAGAATGCAACACCCGCCGAGTACAACGATAGAGTTTGAAAGATCAAAGACCATTTTTAATATAACTCCGACTGGATTCATCTGAAAGAAGAAAGTCATATACACCTAGGATGCTTCGGTAGTGAGTGAAACGCAGCATAATTTTCATTTTGCGGTGAACTAACCCTTTAATTTGTTAAAAATAGACACTTTGAACCTGAAACAAATCATTTAAAAATGTCAGCTATGTTTCGCCCAGCAGTGTATTAAAAGTTTGAAATATAGTACATCCAACTTTATCTTACATACAGTACACTCACCAAAAGTGATATATACTATATATCAAATCTCAAGTGTGTGTTTGTTTCTATCATTGCAAAATGTAAACTATATTATCGTCCAGCTCTAATCTGCTAAATGTGACTACAGGACATAATAAGACATAAATATTAACATCAGGATTGTTGCATTTAAACTATTTGCATTGTACATTGTGCTTTATAACTCATTTTGACTCCACTTGTCTCAAGCTCTGCGGTTTTAATTTAAACCGTTTTAATCAGTTTTTAGGGAACGTAATGGTGAACGGCTGAGAGCGATTGTGAAAGTTGGGTATTTGATCAGAGGGTGGTGTGAGTTATCTAGACTTCTGGAGCTGTTGAGGTGTGCTGGTGCTGACGTGTACTAATGGCATGTGTTTGTGCCGCAGGTATCCTGTGCGTGGCGGATCAGTGTCACGGTCTGCGCGAGCTAGCGCTCAACTACCACCTGCTGAGCGACGAGCTGCTGCTAGCGCTGTCGTCAGAGCGTCACGTTCACCTGGAGCACCTGCGCATCGACGTGGTGAGCGAGAACCCGGGCCAGCAGTTCCACTCCATCAAGAAGAGCAGCTGGGATGCCATGGTGCGCCACTCGCCCAAGTTCAACCTGGTCATGTACTTCTTCCTGTACGAGGACGAGTTCGGGCCCTTCTTCCGCGACGAGGTGCCCGTCACGCACCTGTACTTCGGCCGCTCCGTCAGTAAAGAGGTTCTGGGCCGCGTGGGGCTGACCTGTCCTCGGCTGGTGGAGCTGGTGGTGTGTGCTAACGGCCTGAGACCCCTGGACGAGGAGCTGATCCGGATCGCAGAGCGCTGCAGACAGCTGTCGGCCATCGGCCTGGGCGAATGTGAGGTGTCCTGCAGCGCCTTCGTGGAGTTCGTCAAGATGTGCGGCGGCCGGCTCACGCAGCTCTCCATCATGGAGGAGGTTCTGGTGCCTGATAACAAGTACGGGCCGGACGACATCCACTGGGAGGTGTCCAAACACCTGGGCCGCGTCTGGTTCCCTGACATGATGCCCACCTGGTAGCACGCAGCCGGAGACTCGCAAGTCCTTGGGACTTAGGCCTGGGACAATAAATCAATGCATCGTGATTCTCTCTGGAATCGATTCTGAGCTTAGTTTTTAACAGCAGATGGCGCTCTAGGCTAGTTTTTAATTGCACACTCAAATGCTCACGAAGAAGAGCGCTTGAGCGTTGTAAGTGGTTAAATGTACTTGCACAGCGGCTTTTATGATGTGAGATTAAACACTGCCCACTGTAAACATCCTTGTAATTCGCGTCAACCTTTTCAAACTTTATGAATGATTATTTTAGGTTCAAGTGGTGCGTGTGTAAGGAACTGGAAGCAAGCAGAATACGGCTCTTTCTAAAGCACGCAGCGCCATCTGCTGTTAAAAGCTAAGCTCAGAATCGATTCAAGAGAGAATCGCGATGCTTTCGGAAAATCTCAGAATTGATGCAGAATCATTTCTCGATTAGCGATGCATCGATGTATTGTCCCAGCCCTAAGCAGCGCTGGTGGATTCTGTTGGTTTTCTACATTTGGAACAGAACTCACGAAACGTTTTCAGACGCGCTCTGCGTGTTTTCTACTCTAGTCACCGCGACTGATGCGAGGACAATCGTGTGTGTTCGTATTTAAACGTACGTGTCATTTTTACTCTCAGCAGCTTGCGCGCTCATGTTTCGTGTTGGTTTGCGGCGGATGAAGGCGCGACGTGCATTTCAAGCACTTTTACCAAATGACGTTTCAGCTCGAGGCGAATCGGATCATGTTTTGATTCTTCCGCTCGTAACTCATTCTAACTAAGGCTGCACGATAACTAACAATTTTGCTCAAAAATATAATCACAAGGTTTTATTTATTTCATCAGAATTATTATATTATATACAGTAGGGCTCGGCATTAAGACTTGACTTGTGCATCATGTCAGGGGGGGTAAAAGTTTTTTATTTTTTATTTTTTCCTTCATTCTGAAGCAATAGTCTCTGCCTAATTAAAATGAAACCTTTTCAAGATAAATGACCAAATATTGCTCGATTATGCTTAATAAATCAAGAGCAGCAGAGATGGTGATCACAGTTAAGTATGATTGATCGTGCAGTCGTATTTCTATCCGTCAGCGGGTTGCTTTGATTCTCTGTCACAGATTCTGTTTGACTCGCTCGTTTTCTCGGCTTGTCCGGTTCTTCAGAAAGAAGTGTTGATAATTCCTGGTTTCACCGTTTGCTTCCTGATGATGATGATGAAGATGAAGCTCTTGTTTTACAGTTTTAATGGCAGGCGGTTCGAGCAGCTTGTAGTGTGTTTGATTGGGTTTCAGACTGAAGATCGGGGACGTCCAGAGCTGGGTAACTGATTGCATGTAGTGTCAGATGGTGCTGGACGTGTTCAGACGCTGGTGTTTCGGTTATTTCTGATGCGAGTTGTGACGCTGGTTTCGGTCTCAAACAGACGGGATGGATGCTCGTATCTGCAGCTCCTTCGGTTCATTAGTTATCAAGCAATATATTACAGGCACGGACGCAGATCCCATTCAGATCTTTTCCCTGCACTTTATATAGAAATGTACATATGAGATTATCGGTTGTCAATATTTCTCCTGATGACTAATATTGTTGTTATATTATTTGATGATTAATATTATTATATTATTTTCTTTGCAGTAAATGAATCGTGATATAAGCTTGTCATGAAGCGTCATGTTCTTTCAGGCGTTTAGTTTTTATGTATTTGTCTACATAGAACTTTATCCATTAAAAGACAAAAACCAATGTGGTGTAAATGTTTTTGTTGTTGTTTTGGAATAAATGTTTGTGAATGTAAGAACCGCTTCAGTTTGTGTTATCACGTTAGAGTAAATCCACAATTCAGTATTTTGGAAATATTTCACTATGTCCGAAACATAAAAAAAAAAAAGGTTGACAATTACACCTGGTGTTTGTCGAGATGTGTCTTTTCGTCCTTGACTTCCTGTTGAATGATGATGCGTTTCCTGTCCGTTACTGACGGACAGACTGAATCCTGTCCTTAAAAAAAAATACATTGTTGTAGAGACAAAGTCTGGTCAAATAAGACGACATTTACATTTCAAACAATCACCCAAAGTCATCAGAAGAGTAAACGCACTCGGTAATCAGGACTGTGATTGGTTGATTACAGACGTCACGTGACCGCAGCTGTTCCTGCACACCTTCAGTCATCAGACGTGGAGAACAAACTCGATATCCAGCCGCTCCAAATACACAGAAACGTGAGGTTTCCTGACCGTATGAGCAAGCTAGATTTGTTCGTTATCCTTCGATTAGTTAGGCTGATTCGTGAGAAACTGAAGGGTTTTGTGTTTGAGAAGCAGAAGCTGGAGGATGATGTTCCAGATGTGTCAGAATGAAGGAAAACCGAGAACTAGAAACTAGGCTACGAGAAAAACTACTGCTTAAGACAGAAGCCGAGACGTGGCAGCGCTGATCATGGACGTGGAGATGGATTTTATGTCTCATATTCAGGTGCATTTTGTGATGGGATTAATAAATTTACATTAATGTTCAAAATAAATGATGCATCTTTATATTTCTGGTCATTTCCGTAAGATGTTTATCCAGAGAAGCTTTATTATTGTAACTAAGAATCTTTTTTCTGTTCTGTATGTTCTGATATCATCGCAGTTAATGGTCATGTTTAATAGAAATTATGCCAATAAATATTTTTAATAATCTATTAGGGGTGTGTGTTTCTGAGAGTGTGTGTGAGTGAGTGAGTGTGTGTGAGAGTGAGTGAGTGAGTGTGTGTGAGAGTGAGTGAGTGAGTGTGTGTGAGAGTGAGTGAGTGAGTGTGTGTGAGAGTGAGTGAGTGAGTGTGTGTGAGAGTGAGTGAGTGAGTGTGTGTGAGAGTGAGTGAGTGAGTGTGTGTGAGAGTGAGTGAGTGAGTGTGTGTGAGAGTGAGTGAGTGAGTGTGTGTGAGAGTGAGTGAGTGAGTGTGTGTGAGAGTGAGTGAGTGAGTGTGTGTGAGAGTGAGTGAGTGAGTGTGTGTGAGAGTGAGTGAGTGAGTGTGTGTGAGAGTGAGTGAGTGAGTGTGTGTGAGAGTGAGTGAGTGAGTGTGTGTGAGAGTGAGTGAGTGAGTGTGTGTGAGAGTGAGTGAGTGAGTGTGTGTGAGAGTGAGTGAGTGAGTGTGTGTGAGAGTGAGTGAGTGAGTGTGTGTGAGAGTGAGTGAGTGAGTGTGTGTGAGAGTGAGTGAGTGAGTGTGTGTGAGAGTGAGTGAGTGAGTGTGTGTGAGAGTGAGTGAGTGAGTGTGTGTGAGAGTGAGTGAGTGAGTGTGTGTGAGAGTGAGTGAGTGAGTGTGTGTGAGAGTGAGTGAGTGAGTGTGTGTGAGAGTGAGTGAGTGAGTGTGTGTGAGAGTGAGTGAGTGAGTGTGTGTGAGAGTGAGTGAGTGAGTGTGTGTGAGAGTGAGTGAGTGAGTGTGTGTGAGAGTGAGTGAGTGAGTGTGTGTGAGAGTGAGTGAGTGAGTGTGTGTGAGAGTGAGTGAGTGAGTGTGTGTGAGAGTGAGTGAGTGAGTGTGTGTGAGAGTGAGTGAGTGAGTGTGTGTGAGAGTGAGTGAGTGAGTGTGTGTGAGAGTGAGTGAGTGAGTGTGTGTGAGAGTGAGTGAGTGAGTGTGTGTGAGAGTGAGTGAGTGAGTGTGTGTGAGAGTGAGTGAGTGAGTGTGTGTGAGAGTGAGTGAGTGAGTGTGTGTGAGAGTGAGTGAGTGAGTGTGTGTGAGAGTGAGTGAGTGAGTGTGTGTGAGAGTGAGTGAGTGAGTGTGTGTGAGAGTGAGTGAGTGAGTGTGTGTGAGAGTGAGTGAGTGAGTGTGTGTGAGAGTGAGTGAGTGAGTGTGTGTGAGAGTGAGTGAGTGAGTGTGTGTGAGAGTGAGTGAGTGAGTGTGTGTGAGAGTGAGTGAGTGAGTGTGTGTGAGAGTGAGTGAGTGAGTGTGTGTGAGAGTGAGTGAGTGAGTGTGTGTGAGAGTGAGTGAGTGAGTGTGTGTGAGAGTGAGTGAGTGAGTGTGTGTGAGAGTGAGTGAGTGAGTGTGTGTGAGAGTGAGTGAGTGAGTGTGTGTGAGAGTGAGTGAGTGAGTGTGTGTGAGAGTGAGTGAGTGAGTGTGTGTGAGAGTGAGTGAGTGAGTGTGTGTGAGAGTGAGTGAGTGAGTGTGTGTGAGAGTGAGTGAGTGAGTGTGTGTGAGAGTGAGTGAGTGAGTGTGTGTGAGAGTGAGTGAGTGAGTGTGTGTGAGAGTGAGTGAGTGAGTGTGTGTGAGAGTGAGTGAGTGAGTGTGTGTGAGAGTGAGTGAGTGAGTGTGTGTGAGAGTGAGTGAGTGAGTGTGTGTGAGAGTGAGTGAGTGAGTGTGTGTGAGAGTGAGTGAGTGAGTGTGTGTGAGAGTGAGTGAGTGAGTGTGTGTGAGAGTGAGTGAGTGAGTGTGTGTGAGAGTGAGTGAGTGAGTGTGTGTGAGAGTGAGTGAGTGAGTGTGTGTGAGAGTGAGTGAGTGAGTGTGTGTGAGAGTGAGTGAGTGAGTGTGTGTGAGAGTGAGTGAGTGAGTGTGTGTGAGAGTGAGTGAGTGAGTGTGTGTGAGAGTGAGTGAGTGAGTGTGTGTGAGAGTGAGTGAGTGAGTGTGTGTGAGAGTGAGTGAGTGAGTGTGTGTGAGAGTGAGTGAGTGAGTGTGTGTGAGAGTGAGTGAGTGAGTGTGTGTGAGAGTGAGTGAGTGAGTGTGTGTGAGAGTGAGTGAGTGAGTGTGTGTGAGAGTGAGTGAGTGAGTGTGTGTGAGAGTGAGTGAGTGAGTGTGTGTGAGAGTGAGTGAGTGAGTGTGTGTGAGAGTGAGTGAGTGAGTGTGTGTGAGAGTGAGTGAGTGAGTGTGTGTGAGAGTGAGTGAGTGAGTGTGTGTGAGAGTGAGTGAGTGAGTGTGTGTGAGAGTGAGTGAGTGAGTGTGTGTGAGAGTGAGTGAGTGAGTGTGTGTGAGAGTGAGTGTGTGTGTGTGTGTGTGAGAGTGAGTGTGTGTGTGTGAGCGAGTGTGTGAGCGTGAGCGAGTGAGCGTGTGTGTGAGTGAGTGAGCGAGTGAGCGAGTGAGTGTGTGTGTGAGAGTGAGTGAGTGTGTGTGTGTGTGAGAGTGAGTGTGTGTGTGAGAGTGAGTGTGTGTGTGAGAGTGAGTGTGTGTGTGAGAGTGAGTGTGTGTGTGAGAGTGAGTGTGTGTGTGAGAGTGAGTGTGTGTGTGAGAGTGAGTGTGTGTGTGAGAGTGAGTGTGTGTGTGAGAGTGAGTGTGTGTGTGAGAGTGAGTGTGTGTGTGAGAGTGAGTGTGTGTGTGAGAGTGAGTGTGTGTGTGAGAGTGAGTGTGTGTGTGAGAGTGAGTGTGTGTGTGAGAGTGAGTGTGTGTGTGAGAGTGAGTGTGTGTGTGAGAGTGAGTGTGTGTGTGAGAGTGAGTGTGTGTGTGAGAGTGAGTGTGTGTGTGAGAGTGAGTGTGTGTGTGAGAGTGAGTGTGTGTGTGAGAGTGAGTGTGTGTGTGAGAGTGAGTGTGTGTGTGAGAGTGAGTGTGTGTGTGAGAGTGAGTGTGTGTGTGAGAGTGAGTGTGTGTGTGAGAGTGAGTGTGTGTGTGAGAGTGAGTGTGTGTGTGAGAGTGAGTGTGTGTGTGAGAGTGAGTGTGTGTGTGAGAGTGAGTGTGTGTGTGAGAGTGAGTGTGTGTGTGTGAGTGAGTGTGTGAGCGTGAGCGAGCGAGTGTGTGTGTGTGAGAGTGAGTAAGTGTGTGTGTGTGTGAGTGAGTGTGTGTTTTCAGTATAGACCAACACTTCCTGTTTCTGCCAGCAGAGTTGCCATAGCAACTCCTGAGAGCATCACTGTGGCTGCAGATGATGCTGATCTTCAGTCCAGCGGTTTCTGTTCAACCCATGAGGACCAGGTCAGAATCTGCTGTGATCCTCATTCCTCCAAACCTCAGCTGTGATGAGGAGCAGATCAACAGGATGAAGAGCTGACTGTTATGATACAGATGATCAGTCTAAAATGCACAAAATACAAGTGTGACGTCATGGGGGCTTTAAAATTCTGCTCAGCCGCTCATTGGTTGTGAGAGTCACGTGGGAGTGAAATTATTACATGAACGTGTACAGTTAAAGAGCATAAGACAAAACGTGTTTTAGCCATTGAAAAACCAGCAGCTCTCTAGATGTTTTTTTTATTTTGGTGAATATATATATATATACGAGCTGCTCGAATGATCAAACCTTATCAGTTTATATTGCATCTATGAGCTGTAGAATATTTCTGCACTTGATATGAATATGTGGCTCAGTCAGTGATAAATCAGGATCATAAAATGATGCTCAGTCTGCGAGCCCGCTATTATTCAACGAGATGTTCAAGCTATTGCCCTCCTGCAGCATTTATTCAGTAAGAAAATACACAGGAAAAATCGCAGAAGCTCTGACGTCATCGGACGGTCAACCAGCACGCGGAGCGACGCGGACCTGCCATTGGCCGCTGGACGGGAGAACGGGATTTCTCTGGGCAGATTAGGAAACTGAGCGCCGTGGGCTCGAAGGCGCGCCCTTCTTCCGCCATCTTGGCTCAAGAGGCCCGAGGAGTGTCGGCGGAAACATCCGGGGAATCGCGCGCACCTCGGCGGCCATTGCGGCTCGGCGTGCGGCAGCTTCATAACCTTGAGAGGGCGGAGCGTCAGCGCGCTGGACGGGAGCAGCAGCGGAGCGGGAGGAGAGACGCCGAGGCGACGGAGAGCTGCAGAAACCGTTACACGGCAGCGCTGCTGTACCTCACCGCTCTAACGGGAGATCAGGGCGTGTACCGGCGCGTCTAACGGACAATGATGAGTGCGGTCGGACGGGAACCGGAGCGGCGGCGGCGTTGAGCGCGTTTTCATGTCTGAGGCGGATCGGCGGGATCTTGAGCGTTTGGGCGCACCAGCGCGGTTTTTTTAATTATTTTTTAATTAATTAATTTTTTTCGGTCGCTTGCGTCACATTGACATTTATTATTTGAAGCGGCAGAATCCCGGAGCGTTGATTTTCCCTGACATCATCATCATCACCATCATCATCGTCGTCGTCGCTCGGTGTGAACGGACAGCTTCGGTGGTCGTCGACGGGAATCCGGGGGATTGACAGGATCCGGGTGTCGGTTCTGAGGGAAAGCGGGTCTGTCGGCGGGAGTAACGGTAACGGTAACGGTATGGCTGACGACGACGTGCTGTTCGAGGATGTGTACGAGCTCTGCGAGGTGATCGGGAAGTGAGTGATCCAATCTCATCAATCATTTCACCGCTGAGGCGTTTTCCTCCGGCGCTCTTTGTCTCGTGTGTTGACATTTTACTGCTTCAGGTTCAGCTGACCGAGTGTGTGTGTGTGTGTGTGTGTGTGTGTGTGTGAGTGAGTGTGTGAGTGAGTGTGTGAGAGAGAGAGAGTGTGTGTGTGTGTGTGTGTGAGAGAGAGAGAGTGTGTGTGTGTGTGTGTGTGAGAGAGAGAGAGTGTGTGTGTGTGTGTGTGTGAGAGAGAGAGAGTGTGTGTGTGTGTGTGTGTGAGAGAGAGAGAGTGTGTGTGTGTGAGTGTGTGAGTGAGAGTGAGTGAGTGTGTGCCAGCGCGGTTTTTTTAATTATTTTTTAATTAATTAATTTTTTTCGGTCGCTCGCGTCACATTGACATTTATTATTTGAAGCGGCAGATTCCCGGAGCGTTGCTTTCCCCTGACATCATCCTCATCCTCCTCCTCCTCATCCTCCTCATCGTCGCTCGGTGTGAACGGGCATCCTCGGTGGTCGTCGACGGGAATCCGGGGGATTGACAGGATCCGGGTGTCGGTTCTGAGGGAAAGCGGGTCTGTCGGCGGGAGTAACGGTAACGGTAACGGTATGGCTGACGACGACGTGCTGTTCGAGGATGTGTACGAGCTCTGCGAGGTGATCGGGAAGTGAGTGATCCAATCTCATCAATCATTTCACCGCTGAGGCGCTCTTTGTCCCGTGTGTTGACATTTTACTGCTTCAGGTTCAGCTGACCGAGTGTGTGTGTCAGTTTAAAGGCTCACAATATCTACCATGTGCTTTAAATATGTAAGTTCTGAGTGTGTTGTGATTTTGTGTGTGTGTGTGTGTGTGTGTGATTTTGTGTGTGTGTGTGTTTTGTGTGTGTTTTGTGTGTGTGAGTGTTTTGTGTGTGTGTGTTTTGTGTGAGTGTGTGTTTTGTGAGTGTGTGTGTGTGTGCTTTGTGAGTGTGTGTGTGTGTGTTTTGTGTGTGTGTGTTTTGTGAGTGTTTTGTGTGTGTGTGTGTGTTTTGTGTGTGTGTGTGTGTGAGTGTGTGTTGTGTGAGTGTGTGTGTGTGTGTTTTGTGTGTGTGAGTGTGTGTTTTGTGAGTGTGTGTGTGTGTGTTTTGTGTGTGTGTGTGTGTTTGTGTGTGATATTGTACTGCTGTCGTTTGAGACACTGTTAAGACACTGTAGTTCAGGTCATTAGTTTAGTCTATTATTTAATGCAGATGAATGGATCTGTGATGACTGAGTTCATCTGCTGTCAGGCCTGTAGACGCTCCGCTCTTCTTCAGCTCTGAATGAAGCGATCAGGGTCAGTCTTCATCACGCTTCACCCGTGTCTGTCAGCGTGTGAATGTAAAGCCGCTGCTCGTAATCTGTGACTCTGATTTCGCTGTGAATGTGTCTGAGTCTCATTTGGGTTCATGAGCAGAATCTCTCAAACCACTCCGTTATATTTGACTAAAAACAGTATTTGTATGACAGTATTTCCCTTCATATATTCACATCACTACTCTAAATGCCAATTATTTATTCATCACAGTAGTTTTTGTTGTGCTGACTTTATTGCTATTTTAAAAAACACTGTTACAGTAAAAATACTGAGTTACAGTACGAGCGTCTAATGAGAATTCAAACATCCAGACAGGTTTGAATAATCCTAGTGTTCTTAAAAATGCTTTCATTTCTTTATTCAATTCACGGTTATTTGTATAGCACTTTTCACGATACAAATCCTTGCAAAGCAGCTTCACAGAAAATGTAAGCTTCTTCATTATATTTAGGAGTAGTTTATCAGTGCTGATTATGTCAAGGTGACGTCCATATAGGGCTGGACGATACGGCCGAAATTGATATCACGATATTTTTCTTAATTGCCGATACGATATAATTCCGATATCGATATGAACGCTATTTATCTGAAATAGAAATATTTTGTAACATTATAAATGCCTTTATCATCACTTTTGATCAATTTTAAGCATCCTTGCTAAATAAAAGTATTAATTTCTATAATTTCTTTCCCAAAAAAATAATAAAAATGATACTGAATGGAATAGTGTATAATGTTACAAAAGCTTTTTATTTCAGATAAATGCTGATCTTTCTATTCATCAAAGAAAAAAAAATGTACTCAACTGTTTTAAATATTGATAATCAGCAGATCAGCATATTATACTGATTTCTGAAGATCATGTGACACTGAAGACTGGAGGAATGATGCTGAACATTTAGCTATGTATGATCACAGGAATAAATTAGGCTGATTATTCTTATAGATTGAAACAAATGTGCTTCAGCCAGAAAAAAGGGTATGAAAAGTGCTCCGAGTCGCTGCAGAAAACAAAAAAATTGAACGACAACAAAAACTGGAGATGGGCTTATTTAAAATGCAAACTCATTGTCTGCCAGCAGGAGGCGCTTTTAGAGCGATAGAACTAGCGGTTTCCCCGGTAACGGCTGTAATTAAAGCAGCTGCGCTCATGAACGCTACTTTATCAGATCAAATGAAAATGCCTTCGAAACTTTTCTGAAGACAGTCGGTTCCCTTCAGAGATACATTCATATAAAACACCCGCGACGTGTTATGATTTTGAAACGTGCAGTGCTCATGTTTATTCAACGAAGTCAAACGCCACAAATACATCAATGCATGGGAAACACTGGTAATGTATATCGAAATATCGGAAATGTTTAAAAATCATATCACCGTTATTGAAAAGAATTATATCACGATACATATTGATATTGAATTATTGTCCAGCCCTACGTCCATATGGCAGAAATGTACAGTAAAAATCATGCAGTTAGTAATGACATGTATTCAAACAAACAGTGAACACCATTAACAACAACGATTTATCTCAAATTATATTGTTTGTATTTGGTGTAAATTACATTGTGTTTGTAAACTTATGATCAAATTCACTCATGGTGTCATTTAGGGTCATTTACATGATAAACAATTGTACTAAAAACAGAAAATAAGTTTTTCCTTTGCGCTTTTGAAAGGTTTTGTGTACATGTTTCACAGGGATGCATGAAAACGGCTGAAAACGCTGTATTATTAATGCAGTAGTTGGCAACATCACATTGTAAAGAAATACTATGCGCTCTTCAAGTACATACTCGTGCACGCCTATAGACTAAACGCATAATGCACGTGTGCACGACATCAGTTTTCGGCATCGTTTTCAAAAGCTTGCATTTTCAATCCCCCAAAACTGTTGTCGTGTAAATGAACGTCCAAAACGCATTAAAAGTTTTAAATTTTTAGTTGGAAATGGTGTCATGGTGACTGAATGCACACACTTTGAATCATTTGACGCGCAGCGTTTGTTTTAATAAGAATGCTTAAATCATTGACGTACAGCTGATAATAGTAGACCTGATGATGATGATGATGATGATGATGAAGTCCCAGCCGTGTGTGTTGCTGACTGCATTCAGATGTTCTGCTCCATGTGCTACAGATGATCACGAGTCCTCAGAAGAGACCGTGATTGATCTCAGCAGCTCGAGAACTGAAGGACTGGAGGGGTTTTATGATGGAGAGAGGCCTGCACTGAACACGTGTGTGTTTAACAGAGCATTAAAAGTCAAAATCCTGATCTAATGTGACCAAAACACACATCCATGAATTAAACTGCAAGTAACCTGCTGAAATCCTGCTCGCACAGTGAAGATGTGCAGCGACTGTATATGTTTTTACCGCAGTGGAACCGCCTGAACCGTGTTACACTCACTTTCATAAGAGCAACACGTCACCGGTGTTTAATAACTAGTTACGCTTATTAATGACAGTAAGTCTTTGCTCTAGTCTGACTCTAGTCTGTGTTTGTCTGGTTTAAGAGGCGTTTGGACGAGGCTCCTCCAGTCTGTTTTCATGATTCACTGACCTCTGAACTGTACAGTATGTTCATCGTAAATACGAGACAATTACGATCCCTTTGGTTATTGATGTGGAGAGCTAGTGTTTGATTTCACACACACATCAGATCATAAACACGATGAAACTGAGACGTGTGTTTGTGGTCTGAGGTCTTGTGTTGTGTTCAGTGTCGGTTCAGTGATGTGTGAGGTTGCTTGGACATTTTTAATGTTTCTAATTATGTTCGAGTGATTAACACTATGTATTGGTGTTGCAGAACCACTGGTTTTTATGGGTGTCTGTGGAGCACGTTTCAGTCTACATGTACGTATTGAGACGTGACTATTGAAACCTTCTGCACGTTTTGTTCCAAAAAGTCCAAATGGATTGATATTTTTATTTTCTTTAATTGGCTACTATTGTTTGAAATTCCCCCGAGACTTAGGCTAGGGTTAGTGTTAGTATTAGAGTTAACCCTAACCATAACTGAGGTTGGTTATCTCGGGTGAGGAAGCAGATCAGAGCCTGAAATGATCTCAGTTATCAGTCCTCTATTGCAGAATTCAGCAGTAGAAATGATGAGATTCAGCTGGTTACAGAGCTACAGCTTGTAGAAATCTGGGCAAAAGCCTCCTACAATATTCATTCATTTTGAGGAATAAACAGATGAAACATAAGCATTAAAAATATCAAAGCTTAACTGTTTGTTTTTTATCCCCAGTAATAATGATTATGATTGACATACAGTAGCTTATGCTTGTCAGTGGCTGGGCTGTAACGGTTCAAATTACTCACGGTTCGGTTCAGTGTGCTTTATTTTACGGAAAAAGGACCATACTGTCAAATAGAAATAATGACAATATGAACAAATAATCTAACGACAAGAAACGGCACAAATAAATACAATAGAGCAAAGATAACTGAAGTAAACAATGCTTTACAGGTTTTTAGGTACAGAAATTTAATAAAGTAATCAAATGTAAAATAACATTGCATATTTGACTGTATAAATTGAAGATTAATCCTTATTAAAGTTACAAAAGCTATTCAGTCAAGAGCAGTGAGTGATTTCCTTGTCTTTTGTTGTTTGATTAGCATTAAAAACACAGACAGCAGGAATATAGTCTGCTGTCACTTTAAGACAATGCACTGATACTGTACGTTCAGCCGACTGTGTCTGCTAGGATACTCCCCAAGACGGGCATGTTGACGTAATTTTTGTGTGAATTTGTCCATTGAAGCACAAGACTTGAAAGAGAACTCAATATTTGCGCGCTCTCTGAGATGCAGGTTTGGATGAGTGCGCACACAGATCTTCTCATTCGTGTCTTCTTGCTCTTGAATGTTTAAACTGGCAAGGCTTAAATGTGTTTAGTTTAAACACCGATAGCAGCGTGTGGTGTTCAGGTCTCGCTATCAACACCCGGGTGATCAATCGGCGCGTTTCCATTACAGATTTGCGCAAAACTTTGGCGATATTTTATAAATGTCGATAAAAAAGTATTGCGAAATGACGGCGTTTCCATTAACCAATGTTATGAGACTTAAACGTAACCTTTTGCCTCTCGTGATAACTGCTCGTATTCCAGCATACGGCACTCGCACTGATCAAACTTTACAAGGAGAGACTGGTTTGTCCACTTTTCGTTTGTTCATGGCTGTTATTGTAATGTATTGGGAAGCCAGAATGAGTATCCATCGACAGAAACATACATTAGCCGAACTCTGTTTTATGTGTTATTTTTAAGAAACCATGTTAAGAGATGGATCGTCAGAATTAAGTTGAACTGCAGTGCAAGTGTGTGCCGAACCGTGGGAGGAGAACAGTACGGTCTGCTCGATCCGAATGAAAGTTAGATCGGATTGAAAGCTGTGGTTTATTCCTTTTCTAGTACGATCGAGAGTGCATGTAAACACTCGATCAGATTGAAAACCGAAACTGGAAGGACTGCGCATGTGCAATGATGCAGATATAGTGTTAATGACGCGCGGAACGAGCTGTTCTTCCTGCTGAATAAATGAGTGTCCCGTCATTATAAACTCTCTTCACTCAGCGTCTGTGAAGTGGAGCAGGACGACGTCCCATCAGTCCCCGTTTCAGATTCTCAGCCACAGACGACAGCAGTTTTTACTGCCTGATAAATATAAGCAGCACGGCACAGCGGTGCCAAATTATGACCAGAAATAGATCAATATTAGCTAATTCTGCCGTTTAAAATAAATAAAGAAACCGTGTAGGAGAATGGTTATTGTGCACTAACCGCAGGAAACTTTATATCTGTACAGTGTGCTCATGTCAAAGCTTCTGATATATAAACGTGCAAATCAACCCGATCACTTTATCACTCAGCGTTCATGTAAAGATTCATCAATCAGAATGATTTCAGTCCGACTGAAACAAAAGTTGTGCAAGTAAACACAGCCAGTGAGGTCTGAAACAGTGGTGACTTCTAAAGAGCTTCAGCAGACCCACGAGGGGGACCCAAGTAGTCTTAAAAGTATTTAAGTTATATTATTATGTAATATGTATTTGAAAAAAAATAAAGAGGGACCATAAAATTGTCCTGTAGTTCTCATTCAGTGCTGTCCTGATGAAGCTCTCATCTCCAGCTGCTCCACAGACACTGAATAAATAATAAATAGTCTCTATTTGTCCTGAGCAGTGAAACTGTTCTTCATCCTCCAGATCCTGCACTGTGTTTTCCAGCGTCTTCTGCACATTTGAGATGATTGAGGGACTCAAACACAACCATTACAAAAGCTGTGAACGTTCCCGGATGCTCAGGAAGGAAACACTACATGACGTCAGATCACCTTTATTTCTATAGCGCTTCATACGATACGGATTGGTTCAAAGCAGCTGTGGTTTGCGTTCACACTGGCTCAGTGTTGTGTGTCGGATCGGCTGGTTCGCTGTGATGTAGGGCTGCAACAAACCATTATTTTGATAATCGATTAATCTAACGATTATTAATACGGTTAATCGGCTAATCAACAGATTTTATCATTAGCTCGCTCCACACTGGAGATCTGCTTTATAACAGAAAATCAGGTTGTAATTCTAACTGAAAGTGACACCGACTCTGGTTTTTCATGTTTAATACTGTAAAGCTGCTTGATTCAAGGCTATATAAATAAACGTGACGTGACTTCACTGGAGTACTGAACTGCAGAGCTCCTGCAAACATCCACATCACTGTAATCAGATGCTTTCTTAACTGCTGCTTTCACACCGCTGTCAGCTTTTGCTGTGTTTATTTTGTTATTGAGAGGAAAGTGCACAGCATATATTTACATATTCATCCAAACGCCGCTCAGCAGCTTCAGGTTCGGCTGCGTTTAATCTGATCTGAAGCGCGGTGTCTTCTTCTCTTGAATTGCATCAGGAGAGCTGAATTACAGTCTTGCGCCACAGCGCCACACTGGTCAAACCGCGTTATTGCAGGCTCTTACATTAGGTCATATGAGACCAAACGACTACTCGACAACAAAAATATTTGTCGACAATTTTTTGTTGTCGATAATGTCGACTAATCGTTTCAGCCCTAGTGTGATGTGGACGGTCACTGATGTGATCGCGGGTCACTAATGGCTCGTCACAGCAATCGCTGAGCCTCTTATTAATGATTCAACACGTGAAAGTGGATTCTACACCTCAAAACCATATTTCATGCTGTCAGATGGAGTGGTTATGATTGTTGAACTGATCATGGTGAAAATATGTCCCGTGTTATACCATAGATTATTAACAATAACACCACAGCTTACAGGTTTGGACTGACTTGAGGAAATAATGCCTTAATTTCTGGTGTGTGTATGTGTATAGTGTGTAAGATTGTATGTGTATAAGAGTGTGAGTGTTTGTGTTTGAGAGTGAGTGTGTGTGTGTGTTTGAGAGCGTGTTTGTGAGTGAGTGTGAGTGTGTGTGTGTGTTTGAGAGCATGTGTGTGAGTGTTTGTATAAGAGTGTGTGTGTTTGAGAGCATGTGTGTGAGTGTTTGTATAAGAGTGTGTGTGTATAAGAGTGTGAGTGTGTGAGCTCGTATCAGATGCTGATCGTCACTCTCTCTGCAGTCTGTGTGTTGTGTGGATGGTGAGTGGATCATGTGACTTCAGTTCTGAAATGTTTTGTCCATAAATAAACCATTGAAAGCTGAATCCAGTGCTGGCCTGTGCTGGATCTCAGAGTTTCATCCGCCGGGATGTTTTCTATGTTATTCCTAGACTCATTCCCTGATCCGACACGGGCAGTAATTGTAGTTGCGGTTCTGCTGTAATTTGCTCTGTCTGCTTATTTCCCTGCGTCTCTGTGCGGCCTGGGCCGTTCGCGAGGATCCGCTGGGTTCATCTGAGAGGTCTGGAAGGGTTTTGGTTTGCTGGAGGTGAAGAGCTCCGATGTTCCTGTCGTCTGGCTGGAGGATGGAGAGCGTTCAGAATCAGAGTCGCTGAAGAGCAGACCACCTGAATCTGGATTTTATTGATGTCTGGATAGTTCTTTGCTTCACTTTTAAACTCATGTTGTATTTTATAGAGGTTAGACCAGGGGTCGCCAACTGGTGGACCTCGAGGCCTTTTGATATAATGAAATAAATAAATGCCAAGAGCTATTTTCTACTAAAATCAGTAGAGCCGTTTGGGTCCTACAGCGCCACCTGTTGCTACTACAGTTAACTGTTGCTATGTTCAGACGTGCGTTCAGTGAGGAGAGCGGTGCGCTGACAGAAACTCTGTTGCGACGTTTACATGCACAATTTTTGGTTTAATCGGACTGAATTCATTCCGATTGATGAATCTGAATGTAGTGTTTACATGAACGCTAAATAAAGTGATCGGGTTGATGTGCGCGTTTATATGTCACAAGCTTCAAATCGGAATAGATTTTTTTTGACATGCGCGCACTGCACAAATATAGAGTTTCTCACTGTTTGCACATAATAACCACTCTCCTACACAGTTTCTTTATTTGCTCCACTTCACAGTTGCGAGTGAAAGGAGAGTTTTATAATGACAAGACACGCATTTACACAACACTTTATTCAAAAGGAAGAACCGCTCGTTCTGCGCGTCATACGTCATTACGCTATTTCTGTGTCATTGCACATGTGCAGTTCTTTCAGTTTCGGGGTTCAATCCAATCGAGTGTTTACATGCACTCTCAATCGTATTAGAAAATGGAATAAACCACCCCCTTCAATCCGATTGAAATTTCATTCCGATCGAGCTCAATCGGATCGATTAAGGTGTTTACATGAAGTCTCTTCAGTCCGATTGAGCCGTCAATGCGATTACAAACGGATTATTTGGTTGCATGTAAACGTAGCCAGTGAGTTAAAGTCAATGGCATTCTCAATTAGGAATAGGGTTGGGTATCGAAAGAAATTTTCAGATTCCGGTTCCAGTTTTGCCTAACGATTCCCGGTTCCGATTCCGGTTCCATTTAAATTAACTATTATTTTTTCATTTTACCTTCATTGCATGTAGTGTTGCTGTAAGGTAGTAAGTAATAGGGCTGAAACGATTAGTCGATATTATCGACAACGTCGACAGTAAAAAAAAAAATTGTCGACAAATATTTTTGTTGTCGAGTAGTCGTTTGGTCTCATATGACCTAATGTAAGAGCCTGCAATAACGCGGTTTGACCAGTGTGGCGCTGTGGCGCAAGACTGTAATTCAGCTCTCCTGATGCAATTCAAGAGAAGAAGACACAGCGCTTCAGATCAGATTAAACGCAGCCGAACCTGAAGCTGCTGAGCGGCGTTTGGATGAATATGTAAATATATGCTGTGCACTTTCCTCTCAATAACAAAATAAACACAGCAAAAGCTGACAGCGGTGTGAAAGCAGCAGTTAAGAAAGCATCTGATTACAGTGATGTGGATGTTTGCAGGAGCTCTGCTGTTCAGTACTCCAGTGAAGTCACGTCACGTTTATTTATATAGCCTTGAATCAAGCAGCTTTACAGTATTAAACATGAAAAACCAGAGTCGGTGTCACTTTCAGTTAGAATTACAACCTGATTTTCTGT
>NW_015505756.1:599616-601567 GCF_001515645.1 Sinocyclocheilus grahami
CACAAATATAGAGTTTCTCACTGTTTGCACATAATAACCACTCTCCTACACAGTTTCTTTATTTGCTCCACTTCACAGTTGCGAGTGAAAGGAGAGTTTTATAATGACAAGACACGCATTTACACAACACTTTATTCAAAAGGAAGAACCGCTCGTTCTGCGCGTCATACGTCATTACGCTATTTCTGTGTCATTGCACATGTGCAATTCTTTCAGTTTCGGGGTTCAATCCAATCGAGTGTTTACATGCACTCTCAATCGTATTAGAAAATGGAATAAACCACCCCCTTCAATCCGATTGAAATTTCATTCCGATCGAGCTCAATCGGATCGATTAAGGTGTTTACATGAAGTCTCTTCAGTCCGATTGAGCCGTCAATGCGATTACAAACGGATTATTTGGTTGCATGTAAACGTAGCCAGTGAGTTAAAGTCAATGGCATTCTCAATTAGGAATAGGGTTGGGTATCGAAAGAAATTTTCAGATTCCGGTTCCAGTTTTGCCTAACGATTCCCGGTTCCGATTCCGGTTCCATTTAAATTAACTATTATTTTTTCATTTTACCTTCATTGCATGTAGTGTTGCTGTAAGGTAGTAAGTAATAGGGCTGAAACGATTAGTCGATATTATCGACAACGTCGACAGTAAAAAAAAAATTGTCGACAAATATTTTTGTTGTCGAGTAGTCGTTTGGTCTCATATGACCTAATGTAAGAGCCTGCAATAACGCGGTTTGACCAGTGTGGCGCTGTGGCGCAAGACTGTAATTCAGCTCTCCTGATGCAATTCAAGAGAAGAAGACACAGCGCTTCAGATAAGATTAAACGCAGCCGAACCTGAAGCTGCTGAGCGGCGTTTGGATGAATATGTAAATATATGCTGTGCACTTTCCTCTCAATAACAAAATAAACACAGCAAAAGCTGACAGCGGTGTGAAAGCAGCAGTTAAGAAAGCATCTGATTACAGTGATGTGGATGTTTGCAGGAGCTCTGCTGTTCAGTACTCCAGTGAAGTCACGTCACGTTTATTTATATAGCCTTGAATCAAGCAGCTTTACAGTATTATCATGAAAAACCAGAGTCGGTGTCACTTTCAGTTAGAATTACAACCTGATTTTCTGTCTCCAGTGTGGAGCGAGCTAATGATAAAATCTGTTGATTAGTGGGAAAAAATATTATTTCATTAAAGTGATAGTTTGGTTTGCAGAGATCAAAGCTTGATCTAGCTCAGGACTGTTTTGATTATCATAACCCTATACGGTATTTTAAGAGAGATTATGTTGTGAATAAAATAGCTTATAATTTTACTTTTATTGTGTTTCTTATTCATATGACTTACAAAAGGAGATGTCAGGCAGAATGATTATAGCTATACTATATAGCGAACTAAATGGTGAATGAGAGAGTTTCTCTGTCCGTCATCTCATTTTGTGCCAAATACATTTATTTTTATACATTAATTGTAATTACATAATATGATTTTCAAAAGCTGAAATGATTACCTTTATTTATTTGTTAGAATATGTATAACTCAATATTTTAATTAATTATAAAAGATGAATAATCAATCAAAGTCTACTGATTAATCAGTGAAATAATCGATGATCAGCCGATTAACTGTATTAATAATCGTTAGATTAATTGATTATCAAAATAATTGTTTGTTGCAGCCCTAGTAAGTAATGTATGTTAGTCCATCAATCACATGTGCTTCAAAGTTGTTTTTTTACACTATCAATAACATTTTGCTTTTCAAGAAGGAATAAGTTGGTTGGCCAAATAGTCCCTTGAGGGCTAAGACACTTGTTCATTTCCCTAAATTAATGAAATATTAACTGTTATACTTATAACCATGTATACACACACTCCATAAAGCCCCTATTTAACAAATAATAATGCAGTCAGGAGATGGTGTGATGCAATTAGTGGTTTCCACATTTTTAAACATTT
>NW_015505756.1:601602-602408 GCF_001515645.1 Sinocyclocheilus grahami
AAAAAATCTAACCCTTATACTTGCATAACAATAGCAGTCTATTTATTTAGTGGTCCAAGTTGAAGTCAGTATGTATATTAATGACATATTGGACAAATATAATGTAATTGAGTTGCGGCCGGAGTTGCGCGCTGCCGGTACATGTATAGTCAGACAAAACAATGTGCACAGTTATCAAAGACGCGAGTGCGCGTACAGTCGTGGAAAACGATGTGTTCGGCAGTTAAAGACACAAAGACACGATGGCGTGTGCGTCATGGGTATCAATGTGCTCAGTAATTAAAGAGGCAGGGCGGCGTTTCTGTTATTTGGTTATTTGGTTCCTTTACGGGAAACGCCGGCGCAAGGCTGCTCACAGCGTTTGGTCACGCGTCGCACCAGAACCGTTTTCGGAACCAAAACTTAGAAATTGCTTACGGTTCTTTAAAAAAAATAGGGTCTCGGTTCCCAACCCTAATTAGGAAAGTTGACGAGTCCTTAAAGTCTTGAATTTAGTTGTATCAAATGTAAGGCCATAAAAAGACTTAAATGGTACAAGAAAGTTTTATGATTTCGAGAGGTCTTAAATTTGGGGATGGAAAGACGAGAATTGCGACGTGGGTTAATGTGACGATTAAACTTCAAAAGGCTGTGATTTATTTGAATAAATATGAGCTGCAGTTTCAGGCCCCGTTAAAAAAACGGCATTTTAAAATGAAAACGATCCTCGTCTACACTGGCGTTTTCACGGCGTTTCAGAAACTATCTCCGTCCACACAACACAGCTAGGGTTGGGTACCGTTCACATTTTAACCGGTACGGTACCG
>NW_015505756.1:604120-609518 GCF_001515645.1 Sinocyclocheilus grahami
AAAAAATCTAACCCTTATACTTGCATAACAATAGCAGTCTATTTATTTAGTGGTCCAAGTTGAAGTCAGTATGTATATTAATGACATATTGGACAAATATAATGTAATTGAGTTGCGGCCGGAGTTGCGCGCTGCCGGTACATGTATAGTCAGACAAAACAATGTGCACAGTTATCAAAGACGCGAGTGCGCGTACAGTCGTGGAAAACGATGTGTTCGGCAGTTAAAGACACGACGCGTCTGTGGCGTGTGCGTCATGGGTATCAATGTGCTCAGTAATTAAAGAGGCAGGGCGGCGTTTCTGTTATTTGGTTTGTGACATCCTTTACGGGAAACGCCGGCGCAAGGCTGCTCACAGCGTTTGGTCACGCGTCGCACCAGAACCGTTTTCGGAACCAAAACTTAGAAATTGCTTACGGTTCTTTAAAAAAAATAGGGTCTCGGTTCCCAACCCTAATTAGGAAAGTTGACGAGTCCTTAAAGTCTTGAATTTAGTTGTATCAAATGTAAGGCCATAAAAAGACTTAAATGGTACAAGAAAGTCTTATGATTTCGAGAGGTCTTAAATTTGGGGATGGAAAGACGAGAATTGCGACGTGGGTTAATGTGACGATTAAACTTCAAAAGGCTGTGATTTATTTGAATAAATATGAGCTGCAGTTTCAGGCCCCGTTAAAAAAACGGCATTTTAAAATGAAAACGATCCTCGTCTACACTGGCGTTTTCACGGCGTTTCAGAAACTATCTCCGTCCACACAACACAGCTAGGGTTGGGTACCGTTCACATTTTAACCGGTACGGTACCGGTATCGGTACCTGAATTTCGGTGCCGGTACCCAACGGTTTCTTTTTTCGGTGCTTTACTCTGTGTGTAATTACAAAAACATTTATTTCAGTGAAAAAATAAGTCCAAAAGTCTCAATTTCAACATTTTGAACAATAGGGCACTATAAACGTTTTCCAAATGGCCAAAACCATCAATTCATGTTTTTAGGTATATAATTGTCCGGCTGGTGAGGAGGGTTCATTACTGGACCTCAAAGCAATTGTAGTTGAAGACCCCTGGGTTAGACCAGTAGCTCTTCACTGCAGTCATCAGGCCGGTTTTTGTTCGTATGTGAACCGTTCTAGACTCCAGATTACTCGTGTAGACCTGTTCGATTCCTCTCCATGCCGTTCCTCGGCTCACAGGGAATGCTGGGATGTCCTGATTTCTCATGAATCTGCTGACGCAGCGTTTCTCAGCATCACAGTCTCTCTCAGGTGTTCGAGCGTCTCGTGCATCTCTTTGTTCCAGATGTTTTGAGGTCAGACAAACACGCCGGTTCTCCAGATCTCTCCTCTGAAGATATTTTAGCATCTTAATCGAGGCTGTCTTCTGAAGTGTCATTGTAAGTGTTTGTATTGACGTCTATTAAGGGATTCAGCAGGTGCTTGGTGTGATTCTTTCATACAGGACAGTGTTTCAGCTCTAAAGTCTCTCAGTCGATCTCATTTACTGCCTGTCAGCAGCTTCCACACATGGAAACTAAATCAGAGTAACCTGCCTTACTTGTTTACCTGTTTATATTTATTTAGTCGCAATGTGATTTGAAAGATTAGATTATATCAGATTAGAAGTAACATCAGACTATCAGATGTTCACGCGGATCATCAGGCCGCTAGTGTAGGGCGTGGGTTCGAGTCTCTGCTGTACGTCTGGAGCTTTGAGTCGGATCAGTAACAAACAACATGAAACACACTAGTTAACACATGACCAGCCCGGGTGACTGGTTCAGCAATCTGTGGTTCATCTCATAAGTGTGCTGTTAATATAATTCACTTCCCTTTTTAGGAAAGAAAGCAGAATAAAGTGAAAGTGTTGAGTTCAATAGTTGTCTAAATTAATTAATAGATTGTCTAGATTAGATTATTTTTCAGCTTGTTGATGTTTACACAAACTCAAAGACTCATCTCCTGAGCCACTGCACAAAGGAACAAAATGTAACCAACACAATAAATCAGAGAAAATAGTTTTAATAAAGCTCAAATAGTCTTCAGTTTACACATCTGTTATTTAAAACGCATAGCTCAGACAGAATCATGACTTCTATTTATTTTCCACTGATTTGCTGATGAGCATTAGCAGCTTCCAGCGCTGTCTGCTTGTGTTCTCTCTTCCGTGATCGCTGCTCTGACTCAGAGGTAATAACATATTTAATTTCAGCTACATTACATGGCCAAAACACACATTAGACGGCAATCTGAAGTTATTACAAACACTCGATGGTGGTTTAAAGTGAGTTTTGAGTAAAATCTTATTTATTGTCTTAAGTAGCATGATGCTACAGTTTGCATGAATGGTCACACAAGGGTGAACAGACCTGAGAAAAAAAGTGTGTGCGTGTGCGTGTGTTTTATAGGCTTGTGTCTCTGTTCTTTCATTTGCAGGCGTGTGGTTATGGTTTCCTCAGAATAACCCTGTGTGTGTGTGAGATATATATATATATATGTATATTAGGCCTCTATGATTTCCGCCATGTGGAAAATGTGGATGGAATCGTGGAATCCAGGCATAGAAATGGGATTTACTGTGCGTGTGTTTTATAGGCGTGTGTCTCTGTTCTTTCATTTGCAGGCGTGTGGTTGTGTGTTCCTCAGATTAACCCAATAACCCTGTGTGTGTGTGAGATATATATATATATATGTATATTAGGCCTCTATGATTTCCGCCATGTGGAAAATGTGGATGGAATCGTGGAATCCAGGCATAGAAATGGGATTTACAGCATAACACAGAATGTATCTGGAATCTGGCAAAACTGATATGGCAATAAAATATGGCGAAATGGATTAGTGTCTATAAATATTAAAGCACAAAAAGACTGACATATAAAATGTGAAGTATGAAGTGTGAATGAGCGCCGCAGGTTTGCTCTACTGAAACTGAAACACGCGTGACGCTCGTCTGTGTCACTCAATATGAACACATGAACTTCATCTTTAGAGCTGCTCTGAGAGTCACTTCACTGTTTCATTTGAGAAAACTATCATCAAATAGACACAGAAACTCAAAGATCTTCACTACAACCTGTCTAAATAAAAGTTCAGTTTAACCTGAAGAAATTATGACACAAACATATTACTCTTGTACAGTAAATGCATTTATAATGTTACAAAAGATTTCTATTTCAAATAAATTCTGTTCTTCTGAACTTTCTGTTCATCTGTGAATCCTGAAAAATAAAATGAATCACATTTTCCACAAAAATATCGTGCAGCACAACTGTTTCAACATTGATAATAATCAGAAATGTTTCTCGAGCAGCAGATCAGCATATTATACTGATTTCTGAAGATCATGTGACACTGAAGACTGGAGGAATGATGCTGAAAATACAGAAATATCACAGAAATAAATTATATTTTAACAGATATTCACACAGAAAACAACTGTTTTAAATTATAATAATATTTCAAATTTTTATTGTATTTTTGATCAAATAAATTCAGCCTCGATGAGCAGAAGAGACTCTTTCAAAAACATGAAAATATCTTACCGACAGTAGTGTACTAGTACTACTAGACTAGAATAACTCATGTAAAGGCGATTTGTAACAATGTTGAGTGCTGAAACCTGCGCAGGCCTGATTTTATTCTGTATGGTGGTTAAACTGCTGCTGACGGTGTGTGTGTGTGTGTTTCAGGGGTCCGTTCAGTGTGGTGCGAAGATGCATCAACAGAGACACTGGACAGCAGTTCGCTGTGAAGATTGTAGATGTGGCCAGTTTCACCTCCAGCCCTGGACTCAGTACAGAGGGTAAGAACACGCACACACTCACGCGCGCGCACACACACACACACACACACACACACGCACACACTCACACGCGTGCACACACAAGCACACTCTCACACACGCGCGCACACACACTCACAAGCACTCACGTGCGCACACACACACACACTCTCAAAATGGGGACATGGGGTAATGTCCTCATAAGTCACCTTCTCTTTGTAATACCTGTCATACCCATGTCATTATACACATTTATGTCCTCATATGTCACAAAAACACTCACACACTGTACACCACTCTAATTGGCATATTGTGGGTAACTCTGGAGGCTGATAGATCGGGGTTCAGCAGGGCGTGACTGATGGCCGTCTGGTTTCGGTGGGAATCTGTGGAGCGTCTGTGGATTCTTACAGACTCCATGCGGCCTGGTCATGGATACCAGCATCATGCCAAAAGGATTGTGGGTGATGTGTGTGTTCAGAGGGTTTGTTTGTGTGTTGTGTTGCTGCCCACTGGGCTGCCGGAGCTCCGAGCTTTGGCTTCATCCGTGAGCCATCTGTGAGCAAACAGACAGAACACATCAGACGAGGACGAGTGTTTTACCACTGAGAATATTTGTAAAAATACAAACAATCGGGCACTTCCTGCGGCTGAATCCCTCAGTCACTGAACGTGATGATAAACGTCTCCATAACAACCCTCTACAACACCAGTAAATCACTCACATATGCGACTAAATTATGTCTAACATTCGCCACTGGCTAATAAATTCTCAGATTTTACTGGCCAGTGTGTGAGTAGGAGGTAAAGTATAAGTTTAGCACAGATGTATTTTCACTCTGACTGAGCGCTTCAGAGTTTCTCTCTCCGTCCAGAGATCTGTGCTGTTTTTCAGTTCAGCTCAATGGATGTGCAGCGCACCTGTATTTGACGCACCGTAAACTCTAGAGAAAGAGAGCGAGAGTCTTACACAACACGCTGAATCAATGCGCTGCATGGAAACCATGTTCTTTGTTGTCAAAATAATGGAGTTCATTTGGAAATCTTAAGCTTTTAAGAACAAGCAAAAGATACTGCCTGTTTCTCTGATAGTGGGCGGAGCTAATGCGCAAACGGCAACCTCATTGGCTGGTGCTCATCTATTACCGTCCCTGTTTTGATTCAGCAAATCAGTTCAAGCGAACGCTGACAACGTGATTAATATTCATGAACCCAGCAGCTCATTAATCCTGAGTGCGTTTTATATTGTTATTAGTAGTAGAATTCGTAGTAGTATTATTGTTAGGTTTTTTTTTTTTTGACTTATACTGTCGTTTTACGCGTTGCGTTGCATTGCGCCGCATAAACATAAAACTCTGTCTGCATTTGTGATCGGAGAAATGACAAACAACAAGCACTACTCTACACTGCTCAAAACTCACGCTTGAATCGTCAGCGGCAAACTCTTTAAATGAAAACGTACTTACGTGAGTCAGAACAGCCGGCTTGCAGTCTACTCTCCCAGGATCAGGAAACAGTCCTCCATAAAATGTGCTGCACACATCTGAATATTTGGGTTGAAGTGTTCTGGAACAGTGTTGTAAATACAACTTAACCACTGATTTGTTGTCGTGTCCTCTT
>NW_015505756.1:609657-619292 GCF_001515645.1 Sinocyclocheilus grahami
AACATCTTCTGATTTCTCTCAACATGGAGACAGGAGAGCTGTCAGTCAATAAATTGAAAAAAAAAAAAAAAGTAACTTGCGTTGCTTATTTGAAAAAGTAACTCGGATATTCTCTTGTAAATTAAAAAGTAATGCATTACTTTACTAGTTACTTTGAAAAAAGTAATCTGATTACGTAGCTTGCGTTACTTGTAATATATTACCCCCAACACTGCTCATGATCTCACATGTTTGTCTAGTCACACTGATGCCTCTCATCTTCAGTAAGGTGATGAATCTGTTACTGATCTTCCGTCAGATCTGAAGCGAGAGGCGAGTATCTGTCACATGCTCAAACATCCTCACATCGTGGAGCTGCTGGAGACCTACAGCTCCGACGGGATGCTCTACATGGTCTTTGAGTTGTAAGTGTGTGTGAGATCTTATAAATAAAACATGAGCCATTTCATATCACAGTCATGCTGTTCAATAAAATTCAGATTTAATGGAAAAGTAGTTTATCATATGTGTCCCTGCAGCACAAAAGCAGTGTTGAGTCGCTGGGGGATATTTGTAGCAATAGCCAACAATACATTGTATGGGTCACAATTATACATTTCTCTTTTATGCCAAAAATCATTAGGATATTAAGTAAAGATCATGTTCCATGAAGATATTTTGTAAATCTCCTACAGTAAATATATCAAAACTTAATGTTTGATTAGTAATATGCATTGCTAAGAACTTCATTTGAACAACTTTAAAGATGATTTTCTCAATATTTAGATTTTTTTGCACCCTCAGATTCCAGATTTTCAAATATTGTGCTATCCTAACAAACCATACATCAATGAAAGCTTATTTATTCAGCTTTCAGTTGATGCATAAATCTCAGTTTCACAAAATTGACCCTTAAGACTGGTTTTGTGCTCCAGGGTCACACATGATCATGTGCTAATGCCTATTTTGGTACATTGCAGTGAATAAAATCCTATTTTCAAAAGATCAGATAATTCATATCAAATTTAATGAATCAGTCTGATATCAGTGTAAAAACAGATTCACACAACGGACTCAAAATATTCACACTTGTATTAGAAAACATTCTATATTAATTTGACAAGTTGTGTTGTTGCTCTGTAAGCCACTAACTCCACTTCTAACTGCTTCAACTTTTCTGACAAGCATCCACAAGTTTTTAAACAATGTTTCTTCATCATTCTCACATTTAAATTCCTCCGCTGCATTATTAAACCGTGTGTGTCTGTGTGCAGTATGGATGGAGCCGATCTGTGCTTCGAGATCGTGAAGAGGGCCGATGCCGGCTTCGTCTACAGCGAGGCGGTGTCCAGGTGAGAATCACTACCTGTTCACCTCTCTCTCACACACACACACACACACACACACACACACACACTCCCGCTGCTGAAGATTTGTGCTTAGGCTGTGTGTTGTTTGTGTTCTCAGCCACTACATGCGGCAGATACTTGAAGCTCTGCGCTACTGCCACGATAACAACGTCATTCACAGAGACGTCAAGGTGAGACTCGTCTTGATTGATTACTGCTCACTAACCCTAACCTGTGACTTTCGCTTTTAACTCTTTCCCCGCCATTGACGAGTTATCTCGTCTTTTACAAGAAAACGCTTCCCCCGCCAAAGACTAGTTTTTACAGCTTGTTTTCACTGTTATACACTCTGGGGCGCTATTACACATCTTCTGAACGAGTACAAAACCTCCCGAACAAAAACACATGTGAACAGGATGGCGAAACGAGCGATCTCTTATGTAAACAGATGCATATTAAAATCATCAGCAATAGACAGCATATAAATGAAAACTGCATAATGTTACGGAGTAAAATGTTGATTTAGGACGTGGTATATGTCTGTGCAAGCTTTGGAGGAGAAGTGATTTACTGGATTTATGCTTTGATAATCGTACTGAATATTATCCAGATGTAGTTTTTGATAAAAATGTGATTTTCTCACCTTTTTGCTCAAAATTATGCATTTTTTATGAAACCTACCTATATTCAAGTGTTGATCAAAAAAGCTTTAAGCTAGAATAAAAAATATTTTTTTGTTTAAAAGTAGAGGTTATTTTGGTGTATATTTGGTGTATATTATTTTGGTGTATATTGATGGCCTTCAGCAAAATCTACTGAAGGCCATCAAATTTTAGTGAAAATCATCAAAATCGCTGGCAACTTTTTTTCAAAAATGCTGGCGGGGAAAGAGTTAAGTACACTTAAGGCTCTTCCTGGGGTTTTGTAGGGTAGATGGACGATTCCTTTGTAAATGCTTCATCACACACACCTTGTGTTCTTTAAAGGAGCCATTTACCACTAGTTTTATTTTCTATTTTGTTAATAAACCTAGAGTTAATTTAGGCAAAACATGTGTCTTTTTCTTTGTTGCATTTTTTTGAGCCATGAGCCAGTTATCAATACCAGTGTTAAGTGAGAAACAAACTGTAAACACTCTTAATAATGCTTTATTCCTTTATACCTGTTTAATATACTTTAAACAGACATTTGCTTTTGTGCATTTGGCAGACACTTTCACTCGTGCGTTCACTGGGAATCAAACCCATGACTGGTGTTACTCTACAGTCTGAGCTACGTGAATTTAGAAACAGTTGAAAAGTTAGTCATGTCACGATGATCTTCAACAGCTCGTGGTCACAGATGACTGAGATGGTCAAAAAGCGTTGGAACCGCTGACATGAGCTGCACCGTCAGGAACCCCGTCTAATGTGACGTCCATCTGTGATTAAAGTGGGGTTATTGTCAGATTGGTGCTTCAGCTGGACGCAGATCGGTTTTGTCTGAAGTTCATGAGATCACTGACTCAGCAGCTGCTGTGTTTACCGATGAACATGCTGTGTGAGATCAAACTATCACTGGCCAGTGGTTTATATGAGGAGTGGCACTGGTTCCTTTTGCACAGCTCTGGTTTATGAAGGAACAGTCCACTGTAAAATGCTGAAAGGAGGTGCAGTAACTCTCTTTCTCCAGCAGGAGGCGGCCTTCATCCAGTCAGTGTTCATCTGTTGAACTTGAAATGAGTTTGAGATTTCAATGATGGTTGTGTCTGTCCGATCTCAAATCTCAGACCAGATGTGTGGCAATCTCCTGCGTCCAGCCATAAATCCCTCACATGCCCCCCTCGAAGTGACGTCTCAAGAACTTTCCCACGCAGACTTTTCAAGCTAGTCATTGTTTCACACCAGTGAGTCTTTTCCCATGCAAGTATGTGGGTGAACTCTTTCGTCTCATGGTGCAGCTTGATCAGTTTGACAGAGCCGTGATCTGCGGACAGGACTCTCCGTCACCGCTGAAGGCGGAGGGTCGTCGTAATGAGTCCCAGGCTGCCTCTGGATGTGACCAGCACCGGAGCATTGGAGGCGTGTGACACAGACGTCCTCCGAAACTCCGTGGTCGAGCTGTTGGTCATCGCAGGTTCCTGGTGCAAGTGTAGGAATTGCGATAAGGCCTGAGTGGTGGCATTGCGCACCGAGCCCGAGAGCATGAAGTACATGACGGGGTCCAAGCAGCTGTTGAGAGCCGAGAACAGCAGCATGAGCTCGTTGGTGAGATCCATGAGCCGCCGCGTCTCGCAGCTAACATCTCGGAGCTGCGAAGCAACATAGAAGCCCCTGAAGGCGTGATACGGCACGAAGCAGATGGTGAAGAGAAGCAGAACCACAAAGGATTTCCTAGCGGTGCTTGCGTAGCGCGAGGCATTGGGCAGGTCTGGTTTGTCCTGCGATGCTCGCAGAAGTCTGCGTGCGATCCGTCCGTATGAAACCAGCAGCACCGCAAACACCAGCCAGAACACCGCCACCATGAACAGATTAAAGTAGGCTTTGCCTCTAGCGTGCTTTCTCTGCTTGTACTGGAAACACTTCCCCGGCTCCTCGTTGCCCTCGGTTAGTGCGATCATAGGCACCACCATCACCAGAGAACCGCTCCACAGCAGAACGCAGGTCACCAGACTCCAGCGGCTGCCCCTGAGCCAGCGCGGCCCGCAGCCCCTCTGAGAGCCCCGCACGCCGATGATCTTCAGATAGCGGTCCAGACTGATCAGACCCATCAGGGTGATGCTGACGTACATGTTCATGTAGAACAGGTTGCCCACTGCCTTGCACATGCGCGGTCCCAGTGACCACACGTTCCCCTGAGCGTGGTACAGCACACGGAAGGGAAGACACGCCAGCAGAACCAGGTCCGCCACCGCCACGTTGATCAGGAAGACGCGCACGGAGTTTCTGCGCGAGTGCAGGAAGAGGAAGACCCACAGAGCCAGCAGGTTTCCTGCCAGACCGAACAGAAAGATGAGCGAGTAGAGCACCGCCAGCGGGAGCCGCAGGGTCTCCTCCTCCAGAGGACACGAGTGGTTGCTGAAGGTGTGGTTGGTGAAGCGGTCAGTCGGCCAGACGGTGCTCATCATGTTCGGCAGGATGCTTGTGTTTTTATCTCCTTATGAGTGATCGGGGTGAAGTCTTTCTGCTTGAGTCTTCAGCTCTGGGGGGAGAAACAGCGAGTCAGACACGTTTTAATTCACTGTACTGAACAACAGGGGAAAATTCCATCTCAGCCCAATGAAAATGAAACGAGAGAACGCTCTGGCTCCGACAGAAGAGTGTAAATCATGGTCAGGCAAACGTTCCAGGAGCTGCTCTCGGGGAAACGATTTTCCATTCCTTCCTTTCAGATCATTTTAGCTTTGTTAAATTATTTAAAGAAAGCTGGAATTGCTTCGCAGCTCTTTTCTGGATGAGCGTGTGTTTGAATAAAACTGAAGGATCTCTCCTTGCATCTTTCATGAATGTGTGTTTTAGTTCTGTACACTCTTAAAAATAAAGGTGCTTCATGATGCTATAGATTAGAAGAACTTTTTTGTCTAAATGGTTCCATATAGAACCTTAAACATCTGAAGAACCTTTCTGTTTCACAAAAGCTTCTTTGTGGCGAAAGAAGGTTCTTCAGATTACAAAAAGCTAAGAAAGAGATGGTTCTTTGACTGAATGGTTCTTTGTGGAACCAAAAATGGTTCTTCTATGGCTTCGCTGTGAAGAAGCTTTAGAAGCACCTTTATTTTTAAGAGTGTAGAGTGGCTCATTCTACAGCTGCGCTGGGAGAGCTGCTCTCTGCTTTCTCGTCTCATAAATTTAAAGAAAGCTGGAATTGCTTCGCAGCTCTTTTCTGGATGAGCGCGTGTTTGAATAAAACTGAAGGATTGGCTCTCCTTGCATCTTTCATGAATGTGTGTTTTAGTTCTGTACACTCTTAAAAATAAAGGTGCTTCACGATGCTATAGATTAGAAGAACCTTTTTGTCTAAATGGTTCCATATAGAACCTTAAACATCTGAAGAACCTTTCTGTTTCACAAAAGCTTCTTTGTGGCGAAAGAAGGTTCTTCAGATTACAAAAAGCTAAGAAAGAGATGGTTCTTTGACTGAATGGTTCTTTGTGGAACCAAAAATGGTTCTTCTATGGCTTCGCTGTGAAGAAGCTTTAGAAGCACCTTATTTTTAAGAGTGTAGAGTGGCTCATTCTACAGCTGCGCTGGGAGAGCTGCTCTCTGCTTTCTCGTCTCATAACCTTCACTTTATAGAAAACCATAGTGATATTTAATGCACATACTATATGTACTCTGCACATATACATACTTGTATTTTGCACAGTGAAAATAAAATTTAATCTAATCACATCTAATTTACAGCTGGAGATAGTTCAGTCATTAGACTGTATGACAGTGCAGCGTTTTACATCATTACCGGGAACATTCGACTCACTAACCAGCACTTTTTTTTTGTGCTCTTCTACTCTAGTGTTGTTTGTAGTGGCTGTAAACCACTTCTGCTTATATTATTGTCATTAGTATGTTGCTCTGAATGAAGCCGTCTGCTAAGAAATTACTTTCACATTTTTTGCATGTATTTGTAATGCAAAGGATTTCATTTTGATAATTATTAGATTTTTTTGCTGTAAATAGTAAAATAGTCTGACGACTGCTGACATTTCAGAAATGATTGCATGACGCTTCGCACATAAACGCTCATGAGGACCTTCATCGATGCATGCAAAAATTGGTAAATTTTTTTACATTTAGCATATTTTGAGTCGTTCAAACTTTTTTATTTTAACTTGGTTTATCTAAATGTGATCCTTTGCTCGTTGTAGAGGAGTGACTGGCGTATTTTCAGACGCTAGTATGAAGTGTAATCATCACACATTTGTGTTTTCCAGATTTTTCAGTCATCACTAACGGCGTCTGTAGAATGACTTGCGCGCACACACTTTAATCTCACACACACACACAGATGCATAAGTTCTACTCACAGTTTTGCTTGTTAATTCCTTCAATTGCACAAACTGCAGCAGCTGCACGTTCATCCATTCAGACGGTACACAGAGGGTTTGGTTTTTGTGTCAGATCCTCTTTTAATTCCTCCTCAAGCGTCTGATGTGTTTCTGCTTCCCTTCTAAATGCTCAGAAGCTCCTGCAGTCGCTGCATCTGCTCGCTCGCTCTCTCTCTCTCTCTCTCTCTCTCTCTCCCTCCTCTGTGTCTCTCTCTCTCTCTCTCTGTGTTTGACTCTTGAGCACACAGAGATATGCGTGTCGTCTCCGCTCCTCTTGAGTGGTGTTACATGGGCCGTTACACACTAGTCTAGCAGTGCCATGTTCACTTATATGTTTGTGGTTTGTGTTGAACCGCAGTATTTACATGTTTCCTATAAAGGGTTTGTTCCGTGTGTCCTCGTTTCATTCTCACACAATCTCATGTTGTGAAGGTGACATGAGAACACGTGTGGCTTTATGTAGGACACATTCAGTGTTTTCAAGTGTGTGTGTGTGTGTGTGTGTGTGTGTGTGTGTGTGTTCAGCCTCACTGTGTGCTGCTGGCCTCGAAGGAGAACTCTGCTCCTGTTAAACTGGGCGGCTTCGGTGTGGCGATTCAGCTGGGCGAGTCAGGGCTGGTGGCTGGAGGTACGTGTGTATTCGCACCACAGTAGATCATGTTTACAGGAAGTGCAGCCCTTTGCTCTGATTTGTTCTGAACTCTCTGGGCCTGTTTTTGTCTCTCTGTGTGTGTGTAGGTCGGGTAGGGACCCCTCACTTCATGGCTCCTGAAGTGGTCAAGCGAGAGCCGTACGGGAAGCCGGTGGATGTTTGGGGTTGCGGGGTCATTCTCTTCATCCTGTTGAGCGGCTGTTTGCCTTTTTACGGCACCAAGGAGCGTCTGTTTGAAGCCATCGTGAAAGGAAAGTACAAGGTACTGCGTGATTGACAGAAGCACGTCACTCGACCTCCAGAGCACTGAAGACACGTCAGGTGGAGCAATTTTAATGACAGAACCTTCCTCTTGTGTTTGGGGCAGAATGAAAAACCTATTCCCAATCATAGATGTGCTGCGTATGTTTCAGACAGTAATTCTAAGATAACTTTTGACCAAACACAGCATTGCATACACTACCAGTCACAAGTTTTTGAACAGTAAGATTTTTCAAGTTTTTAAAGAAGTCTCTTCTGCTCACCAAGCCTGCATTTATTTGATCGGAAATGCAGCAAAAGCAGTAATAATGTGAAATAATTTTTACTGTTTAGAATAATTGCTTTCTATGTGAATGTCTGTGAAACTAATTTATTGCTCTGTATTTTCAGCATCATTCCTCCAGTCTTCAGTGTCACATGATCTTCAGAAATCAGTATAATATGCTGATCTGCTGCTCAAGAAACATTTCTGATTATTATTATTTTTGTTATTATTATGATGTTGAGTAGAATTTTTTCAGGTTTCTTTGATGAATATAAAGTTAAGAAGAACAGCATTTATCTGAAATAGAGATATTTTGTAACAATATAAATGTCTTTATCATCACTTTTGATCAATTTAAAGCATCCTTGCTAAATTAAAGTATTCATTTCTATAATTTCTAAAAAAAAAAAATAGAATGACTCGCACACGCACTTTGATCTCAGACACACGCCGATGCATAAATTCTACTCACAGTTTTGCATGTTAATTCCTTCAGTTACACAAAGCGCTGCAGCTGCACATTTATCCATTTAGACGGAACACAAAGGTTTTGGTCTATCTGTCAGATCCTCTTTCATTCCTCCGCAAGTGTCTGATGTGTTTCTGCTTCCCTTCTAAACGCTCAGAAGCATCTGTCACTCTCTCTCTCACCTCTCTCTCTCTCTCTCTGTCGTCTCTCGCTGTCTCAGTGTTTGACTCTTGAGCACACAGAGATGTTGGTGTGTGTTCAATCTGCTGACGGTTGTCTCAGCTCCACACGAGTGGGCTGTAGAATCCACCAAAGAGCAAAAAACTAAATTCTTGAAATTCGTTTGCTATGTGATGAAATAAAAGCATTACCTGTCCTCTTCTCATCTCATTCTCACACAATCTCATGTAGTGAGGGTGATATTAGAACACACGTGGCTTTATGTAGGACACCCATTCAGTGGTTTCATATATATATGTGTGTGTGTGTGTGTGTTCAGCCTCACTGTGTGCTGCTGGCCTCGAAGGAGAACTCTGCTCCTGTTAAACTGGGCGGCTTCGGCGTGGCGATTCAGCTGGGCGAGTCAGGGCTGGTGGCTGGAGGTACGTGTGTATTCGCACCACAGCAGATCATGTTTACAGGAAGTGCAGATCTTTGCTCTGATTTGTTTCTGAAGCCTCAGGCCTCTCTCTCTGTGTGTGTGTGTGTGTATGTAGGTCGGGTAGGGACCCCTCACTTCATGGCTCCTGAAGTGGTCAAGCGAGAGCCGTACGGGAAGCCGGTGGATGTTTGGGGTTGCGGGGTCATTCTCTTCATCCTGTTGAGCGGCTGTTTGCCTTTTTACGGCACCAAGGAGCGTCTGTTTGAAGCCATCGTGAAAGGAAAGTACAAGGTACTGCGTGATTGACAGAAGCACGTCACTCGACCTCCAGAGCACTGAAGACACGTCAGGTGGAGCAATTTTAATGACAGAACCTTCCTCTTGTGTTTGGGGCAGAATGAAAAACCTATTCCCAATCATAGATGTGCTGCGTATGTTTCAGACAGTAATTCTAAGATAACTTTTGACCAAACACAGCATTGCATACACTACCAGTCACAAGTTTTTGAACAGTAAGATTTTTCAAGTTTTTAAAGAAGTCTCTTCTGCTCACCAAGCCTGCATTTATTTGATCGGAAATGCAGCAAAAGCAGTAATAATGTGAAATAATTTTTACTGTTTAGAATAATTGCTTTCTATGTGAATGTCTGTGAAACTAATTTATTGCTCTGTATTTTCAGCATCATTCCTCCAGTCTTCAGTGTCACATGATCTTCAGAAATCAGTATAATATGCTGATCTGCTGCTCAAGAAACATTTCTGATTATTATTATTTTTGTTATTATTATGATGTTGAGTAGAATTTTTTCAGGTTTCTTTGATGAATATAAAGTTAAGAAGAACAGCATTTATCTGAAATAGAGATATTTTGTAACAATATAAATGTCTTTATCATCACTTTTGATCAATTTAAAGCATCCTTGCTAAATTAAAGTATTCATTTCTATAATTTCTAAAAAAAAAAAAATATATATATATATATATATATATATATATATATATATACAGTGGGGCAAAAAAGTATTTAGTCAGCCAC
>NW_015505756.1:619374-626477 GCF_001515645.1 Sinocyclocheilus grahami
TATATATATATATATATATATATATATATATATATATACTGACTCCAAGCTTTTGAACGGTGTAGTGTATAATGTTACAAAAGATTTCTATTTCAGATAAATGCTGTTCTTCTAAAATTTCTGTTCATCTGTGAATCCTGAAAAATAAAATGCATCACAGTTTCCACAAAAATATTAATGTTTTCAACATTGATAATAATCAGAAATGTTTCTAATAATCAGCATATTATACTGATTTCTGAAGATCATGTGACACTGAAGACTGGAGGAATGATGCTGGAAATACAGAGAAATAAATTAGTTTAACACATTCACATAGAAAATAGATGTTTGAAATGATAATAATATTTCACAATATTACTGCTTTTGCTGCATTTCCGATCAAATAAATGCAGGCTTGGTGAGCAGAAGAGACTTCTCTAAAAACTATAAAAATCTTACTGTTCAGAAACGTTTGACTGGTAGTGTGTGTGTATGTGGAGAAGGGATAGAATGCTTTGTGACGACCAGAGAACATCTAGCATTGAGAGAATACACAATGCTATTTTGATTTATCCAATACAGAGACATATGGATTAAATATTATGAGTCTATGTAGAGTCTGTGCTCACTATGTAGTGCACTTGATCAGGCACTTCTGAGGTTCCATGTCTGAGGATGGATCTGGCTATAAACACTGCAGACAGGGACGTTTTCTTCTGTGTTTTTGCTTGCACTGCAAACAAATGATTTTCTTACTTTTTCTAGTACTGATATCTAAACATTTTTAAATCGAGATATATTTATTTGAAATGCAAAATAACAGAGATATTAAGTCTTGTTTTCTGAAAAATGTGTTAAAATTAAGCAAGTTAATTCTTAAATTAAGAAAAAATATCTACCAATGCGGTCTTGTTTTCCCTTTAAATTAAGATTATTTTTCTTAACCCACTGGCAGATATTATTTCTTGTTTTAAACAAAAACTAGCAAAATAAAATTCTAGAAAACAAGACTTATGGCCGGTTACAAAAGCTGCTAAACTAGTCTTAAACTTTAAACTTTTTAAAGTCAGTTACATAAAAATGTAGATTGATCAAATTTGAGTCTAAAAAAAAAGTTAGACTGATGACCAGTTGGTTAACTGCTAGTTAGTCAAACTAGTCCTTAAGACACAGTCTTAACATGATGACGGTTTATGCAACTGCCCCTTAATATCTAAAATCATTTTTAGCTTCTCCAGTATATGTATCTTAATTCAAGAAGATTTAGATGTTTGTACTAGAAAACAAGACAGAATTATTTTTTTTGCAGTGTTTTCTCCAGTGCAGATATCTAAAAATCCTTAAATCAATTCACTTAATGACAGAAGATAAGAAGACTTGTTTTCTGAGAGATTCCAAGTTTTTGATTAAAACAACAAAAAAGATCTGCCAATGGGGTCAGAAAAATAAACTTTGTTTTTAAATAATAGAAAAATTTTATTTAAATTAAAAAAAAAAAAAGTTTATTTCTCTGAGCCCACTGGCAGATATTTCTTCTTGTGTTATGTTGAAAGACTTCTTATCTTCTGTCATTGTGCATCTCAAGTAAAGGAATCTTGTTTTAATAGTGTTTAGATATTTGTGCTGGAAAACGAGACCGATAGATCACATGTGACCCTGGAGCACAAAAGCAGTCTTAAGTCGCTGGGGGATATTTGTAGCAATAGCCAACAATACATTGTATGGGTCACAATTATACATTTCTCTTTTATGCCAAAAATCATTAGGATATTAAGTAAAGATCATGTTCCATGAAGATATTTTGTAAATCTCCTACCGTAAATATATCAAAACTTAATGTTTGATTAGTAATATGCATTGCTAAGAACTTCATTTGAACAACTTTAAAGATGATTTTCTCAATATTTAGATTTTTTTGCACCCTCAGATTCCAGATTTTCAAGTAGTTGTATCTCAGCCAAATATTGTGCTATCCTAACAAACCGTACATCAATGGAGAGCGCATTTATTCAGCTTTCAGATTATGTATAAATCTCAATTTCGAAAAATGTACCCTTATGACTGGTTTTGTGGTCCAGGGTCACATATATAACTGCAGCTGGATGAAGTGTTTGTGTGGTTCAGCGGTGTGTTTGTTTGTCAGATGAACCCGCGGCAGTGGAGTCAGATCTCTGAGAGCGCTAAAGACCTGGTGCGACGCATGCTAATGCTGGACCCGGCCGAGAGAATCACCGTCTATGAGGCGCTCAACCATCCCTGGCTCAAGGTCACGCACGCTAACTTCCCTCCTGCTGCTATTGTCTTCAAAATTAACCTGATTGTCATTTCTCCTCCTGTATAAGTCACTTCCTGTTTGTGACATTCAAGCCTGGTATCGGGTTGAGTTTGTCTCATGTTTGTGCGTGTCGTGCAGGAGAGAGATCGCTACTCGTACAAGACCCACCTGCCCGAGACGGTGGAGCAGCTGAGGAAGTTCAACTCTCGGAGGAAACTGAAGGTATTTACTGTAATCGTGCAGTAATTCGTCGTGTCACACAACCACAAGAGCCCAACACATTTTCAACAGGGTAGAAAATCCCCCAAAGTGTCCATCTGTCCATTAAACAATAATACTGCGAGAAACTTGTTTTATTCTGTTGATACTTCTGAAAAGGTTTTTAATCAAGTAGATCCAAATGTAAATTAAAATTAATCTTAAGCATCTTATTTAATTTTAATTTTGAATGACTAAACCTGGTTCTCGCCATGAACATAACCAGAGGAAGGAAGAAAACCCCCCGACAGCATAACTTGGATTTAGTTTTAGTCATATTTTAGACATCCGAGCTGTTTTAGACTACAGACTAAATATCATAACATTTGTGACCCTCTGTGTGAAATCCAGGCTAAAGTCTCAATCTAATTATGAGATGGCAAGCATCAAAGTCTGTTTTCAAAGTTTATATAGAAAACAGTAGATCACCAAAAAATGACTTTCGCTGGGTTTTCACAGACAGGGTCACATTTTAGTAAACTAAACATACAGTAGATTTAGTTGACCCAAAACATAATGTTTTTTCTCTAAAATCGCCAAACTCATTATAGACTCCATATCTGTAAACCTGTTAATATGACTGATATTAAGGTTTGAATGTGCAACACAGACACAGATTTCTCTGTTGTGGCGTATAACATGACTTCATTATCTTAAAATGCATTCTTCATTCTTTCAAGCAGACATATTTATTTATAGAAATTAACGATGAATTGCTGTTAAAGGGATTCAGTAAAGAGCAGTGAGTGATTTTCTCTTTTCCTTTTCTTGTTTGATTAACATTAATGACACAGACGGCAGCAGGATATTAGGCTGCTGTCACTTTAAGACCAAATGCAACTGTTTGTGTTCATTTAAATGACTGCTTACGCAAAGTTATGCTTTTTATGTAGTGTTCATCTTGTTTTTGATGAAAACGGTCATCAAGAAAATGAGCCCTGGTGCTTTCGCAGCACCACATTCACAAACGTTTAGCTTTTGGAAATCAGTGAAACGCAATGTGGTTTCAATCTAGTGATAATCCTCAAATTTAGCTGTTTTTCAGATCCATTTCAACTAAATAGACCAGAAAGCACAGGCGTTTTCACCTTTTCACTCGGTCATTTTGGGATTCCTAAAATATTTCATTTCTGTAGATTGATTTAAAATCCAGTAATCGGAAGTGACTGATGGGAATGGATTTGTCAGAGCGTTAAACTGATCAAGCTCTGCAGCAGTTCTGCTGGTTTCAGGTTAAGTTCTCATTGACAGAGTGTGTTCGCCACATGAAAGTGAGGGATGTTTTGCTCTAATTCTTCAAAGATGTAGTCAGGTGCATGACTGTTGGAGCAGAGAGGAGTTGATGAGCCTGTGTAAAGGTGAAGATGTGCGGTTTGATGATCTAATATGTTTGTGAGATCTCTGGAGTGCAAATGTCAAACGTCTGCGGTTCGTCGAGATGATTCCATCAAATGCCCTGTTTGAGTCTGACAGTGTAATGAATGAAATCGAGATGAGTTTGTGTGTGTGATTCACAGGGCGCCGTCCTTGCTGCCGTCTCGAGTCACAAGTTCAACTCGTTCTACGGCGACCCTCCTGAAGACCTCCACGATTTCTCAGAGGACCCCACGTCTTCAGGTACGTCCCCCGCGGGGGAAACGACCTCGTGGAGCTCCGTCCAGTCATTTCTGGATCTCAGCTGGTTTATCAGTCACTCTGAAAGTCTAGTGAAGTTTGAGGAGCCTCGCCGTGACCTCTGCAGAGTCTCATATCTCCATGCTGCGCAGAGAAAACCCTTCTCATGCTGAGTGCATCAAGCAAACTAGGGATGCACCGAATGTTCGGCAACCGAAATTATTCGGCCGAAAATAGCAAAAAAAAGCTCTTTCGGTGTTCGATTAAGCAAAAAGACCAAATAAATTGTACCGAACAAATGATATGACGCGATCAAATAGGAACCAGCGCAGAGTGAGAGGCGTGCACCCTTTATTATGCAGCACACACACACACACACACACACTCACACTTATACACACACACACACTCTCTCACACAGACACACACACACACACACACCCTCTCTCTCTCTCTCTCTCTCTCTCTCTCTCTCTCTCTCTCTCTCTCTCTCTCTCTCTCTCTCTCTCTCTCTCTCTCTCTCTCTCTCTCTCTCTCTCTCTCTCTCTCTCTCTCTCTCTCTCTCTCTCTCTCTCTCTCTCTCTCTCTCTCTCTCTCTCTCTCTCTCTCTCTCTCTCTCTCTCTCTCTCTCTCTCTCTCTCTCTCTCTCTCTCTCTCTCTCTCTCTCTCTCTCTCTCTCTCTCTCTCTCTCTCTCTCTCTCTCTCTCTCTCTCTCTCTCTCTCTCTCTCTCTCTCTCTCTCTCTCTCTCTCTCTCTCTCTCTCTCTCTCTCTCTCTCTCTCTCTCTCTCTCTCTCTCTCTCTCTCTCTCTCTCTCTCTCTCTCTCTCTCTCTCTCTCTCTCTCTCTCTCTCTCTCTCTCTCTCTCTCTCTCTCTCTCTCTCTCTCTCTCTCTCTCTCTCTCTCTCTCTCTCTCTCTCTCTCTCTCTCTCTCTCTCTCTCTCTCTCTCTCTCTCTCTCTCTCTCTCTCTCTCTCTCTCTCTCTCTCTCTCTCTCTCTCTCTCTCTCTCTCTCTCTCTCTCTCTCTCTCTCTCTCTCTCTCTCTCTCTCTCTCTCTCTCTCTCTCTCTCTCTCTCTCTCTCTCTCTCTCTCTCTCTCTCTCTCTCTCTCTCTCTCTCTCTCTCTCTCTCTCTCTCTCTCTCTCTCTCTCTCTCTCTCTCTCTCTCTCTCTCTCTCTCTCTCTCTCTCTCTCTCTCTCTCTCTCTCTCTCTCTCTCTCTCTCTCTCTCTCTCTCTCTCTCTCTCTCTCTCTCTCTCTCTCTCTCTCTCTCTCTCTCTCTCTCTCTCTCTCTCTCTCTCTCTCTCTCTCTCTCTCTCTCTCTCTCTCTCTCTCTCTCTCTCTCTCTCTCTCTCTCTCTCTCTCTCTCTCTCTCTCTCTCTCTCTCTCTCTCTCTCTCTCTCTCTCTCTCTCTCTCTCTCTCTCTCTCTCTCTCTCTCTCTCTCTCTCTCTCTCTCTCTCTCTCTCTCTCTCTCTCTCTCTCTCTCTCTCTCTCTCTCTCTCTCTCTCTCTCTCTCTCTCTCTCTCTCTCTCTCTCTCTCTCTCTCTCTCTCTCTCTCTCTCTCTCTCTCTCTCTCTCTCTCTCTCTCTCTCTCTCTCTCTCTCTCTCTCTCTCTCTCTCTCTCTCTCTCTCTCTCTCTCTCTCTCTCTCTCTCTCTCTCTCTCTCTCTCTCTCTCTCTCTCTCTCTCTCTCTCTCTCTCTCTCTCTCTCTCTCTCTCTCTCTCTCTCTCTCTCTCTCTCTCTCTCTCTCTCTCTCTCTCTCTCTCTCTCTCTCTCTCTCTCTCTCTCTCTCTCTCTCTCTCTCTCTCTCTCTCTCTCTCTCTCTCTCTCTCTCTCTCTCTCTCTCTCTCTCTCTCTCTCTCTCTCTCTCTCTCTCTCTCTCTCTCTCTCTCTCTCTCTCTCTCTCTCTCTCTCTCTCTCTCTCTCTCTCTCTCTCTCTCTCTCTCTCTCTCTCTCTCTCTCTCTCTCTCTCTCTCTCTCTCTCTCTCTCTCTCTCTCTCTCTCTCTCTCTCTCTCTCTCTCTCTCTCTCTCTCTCTCTCTCTCTCTCTCTCTCTCTCACACACACACACACACTCTCTCTCTCTCACTCACTCAGACACACACACACACTCTCGCACACTCACTCACACACACACTCTCACTCACTCACACACTCTCTCACACAGACAAACACACACACACACACACAGTAAACCTGTGATAAACTACAGCTGTGGAGTGTGTAAGGATTTTTATGCACACACATGTTCCTGTCGCAGTCGTGGCTGTTCATGAATCTGTTATTTTTTTATTGATTATGATTTGTGTTCACGCTGTCCGCGCAGATGAGATCTGATCCACACAGATGCTGATGAACGGTTTTGTTCAGAGATGAGTGTGTGACGCTGCAGATGCTGAGTGTGTGGTAGCGAGAGACACTTTAGCACTTCTAGTCTAGTCTTCAATGAGAAGAGGAAGGGGTGATTGTTGCTGGTTACTGTATGATGATTGAAATCACGAAATGGCCTTAAACGGTTAGTAAATAAACTGCAGAAAGTCATGTTTTCTAATACACGCGCGCATTGCATGTATTCTGACAGCGCTGCACGAGCTCGCAGCAGATCTGCTTGTTAACCAGGGTTCAAAGTCCAAAGCGCGAAAGTGTAATGAATTTTTACAAGGCACGTGACAATGCGATACGTACGACGTATTCGTAATGAGACTCTTTTATAAATCTGTTATCAACAAAAATAAGCATTGAGGTCTTCCTGCGCGTTTCCGCCAAAACAAAAGTTGAGAAAAAGCAAGAACTCTTATAAACATTCATAAATGTTAGTAATGTAATGTTACTGTTGTTCTGTAAAATAACATAAAGAGTAAGACAATAATGATAATAATCATTACAACAGCTCTGTTAATGCATTTATTATAACATTCACACAGTGTTCAAATTAGGATCGGTAATATTTTCTAATGTTTTAAAAGAAGTCTCTTCTCAG
>NW_015505756.1:627781-637781 GCF_001515645.1 Sinocyclocheilus grahami
CTCACTCACACACACACTCTCTCTCTCTCACTCACTCAGACACACACACACACTCTCGCACACTCACTCACACACACACTCTCACTCACTCACACACTCTCTCACACAGACAAACACACACACACACACACAGTAAACCTGTGATAAACTACAGCTGTGGAGTGTGTAAGGATTTTTATGCACACACATGTTCCTGTCGCAGTCGTGGCTGTTCATGAATCTGTTATTTTTTTATTGATTATGATTTGTGTTCACGCTGTCCGCGCAGATGAGATCTGATCCACACAGATGCTGATGAACGGTTTTGTTCAGAGATGAGTGTGTGACGCTGCAGATGCTGAGTGTGTGGTAGCGAGAGACACTTTAGCACTTCTAGTCTAGTCTTCAATGAGAAGAGGAAGGGGTGATTGTTGCTGGTTACTGTATGATGATTGAAATCACGAAATGGCCTTAAACGGTTAGTAAATAAACTGCAGAAAGTCATGTTTTCTAATACACGCGCGCATTGCATGTATTCTGACAGCGCTGCACGAGCTCGCAGCAGATCTGCTTGTTAACCAGGGTTCAAAGTCCAAAGCGCGAAAGTGTAATGAATTTTTACAAGGCACGTGACAATGCGATACGTACGACGTATTCGTAATGAGACTCTTTTATAAATCTGTTATCAACAAAAATAAGCATTGAGGTCTTCCTGCGCGTTTCCGCCAAAACAAAAGTTGAGAAAAAGCAAGAACTCTTATAAACATTCATAAATGTTAGTAATGTAATGTTACTGTTGTTCTGTAAAATAACATAAAGAGTAAGACAATAATGATAATAATCATTACAACAGCTCTGTTTTAATACATTTATTATAACATTCACACATAGTGTTCAAATTAGGATCTGTAATATTTCTAATGTTTTAAAAGAAGTCTCTTCTCAGAAAGGCTGCTTTTAATTGTACAGTAAAAAAATTTAAATGCATGCCTGATTCAAGAAGGGGGTCTGATGGCCAAAAATTATTATTTTACTAACTTATTAATTTTAAGTTAAATTGTGCTTTGTTGGTATAGTCATGTTTTCTAATACACGCGCGCATTGCATGTATTCTGACAGCGCTGCACGAGCTCGCAGCAGATCTGCTTGTTAACCAGGGTTCAAAGTCCAAAGCGCGAAAGTGTAATGAATTTTTACAAGGCACGTGACAATGCGATACGTACGACGTATTCGTAATGAGACTCTTTTATAAATCTGTTATCAACAAAAATAAGCATTGAGGTCTTCCTGCGCGTTTCCGCCAAAACAAAAGTTGAGAAAAAGCAAGAACTCTTATAAACATTCATAAATGTTAGTAATGTAATGTTACTGTTGTTCTGTAAAATAACATAAAGAGTAAGACAATAATGATAATAATCATTACAACAGCTCTGTTTTAATACATTTATTATAACATTCACACATAGTGTTCAAATTAGGATCTGTAATATTTCTAATGTTTTAAAAGAAGTCTCTTCTCAGAAAGGCTGCTTTTAATTGTACAGTAAAAAATTTTAAATGCATGCCTGATTCAAGAAGGGGGTCTGATGGCCAAAAATTATTATTTTACTAACTTATTAATTTTAAGTTAAATTGTGCTTTGTTGGTATAGAATGTTAAAAATGTTCAGTGTTAAATATTTTTTAATTGTTTTTTTTAATTGTTTTTTTTTTTCTTTGAAAAGCAAGACAAAACAGTAAAAAGCACATTTTGGCTTTTTAATTTATGCAATGGTGAAAAAAAAAATAGGCAAAACACTTGTGGGGGAAAAAACTCGAAAAACCGTGTTCGGTATTCAACCTTCGGCCCAGTGTTTAATTTTGTTCGGTTTCAGCTTCAGCCAAGAATTTTCATTTCGGTGCGTCCCTAAAGCAAACTAATGAGCTGCCCATGGCTTCTGTGGAGATCAGTTGGCATTCAGATGTGGCTTTATTTCATGACGCACCTCACTGTAGGCTCTTTAAAAAGTCTGAAATCACATGATCAAAATTAAGCCCATTAAAAGTCTTAAATAGTCTCAATTTTAATTTTAAGAGGTGGTAAATTTGGGGTTAGAAAAACAGTTTCCCCAATACAGATATATGATTATTAAACTTTAAAGGGTTATGATTGAATGAAATAAATGTGAGCGTGGCTCGTTTCGAAGTTAAAGCGCGGCGCTATCGCGTGTTCAACAGGATCATGGTTTCAGAGTGAACACCACACATTTATGCCTAATGATTGCTAATGACGCACACTATGTGCATGTTACGGTGTTTATTATAATATGTTGTAGATGGTTGCAAGATGCAGATTTTATGTCTCGGCTAAAATAACAAAGCATTGACATTTCAGAATAAGAGTCCCTGTGTATTTAATGCTTGTTTATGATTAAAAGGCCCTCGTTATGCATAAAGTATTTTATTATTGGTATTTTGGTCACACAGTAAACACTGTCTGGCATTTAAATCAATGCAATCACTTGTATTTTCTCTCGGAACCGCCGTGTCACAGGGAAAAAAGACCAAGAACATTTTTAACACATTTCGTATATATATTTTAATAGTATCGCCACAATAAACTTCTTATTGCCTTTCTTTAAATGCATTATAGTATCAGCTCAATCCAGTTCCGGTGGACCTGTGTGTGTGTGTGTGTGTGTGTGTGTGTGTGTTGATATGTGAGAGCATGCTTCAGTTCATGTGTAAATATGGAATAAAACATTTCTTAATTTAGCAGATGCTTTTATCCAAAGCGACTTACAAATGAAGACAATAGAAGCAATCAGAATCAACAAAAGAGCAATGATGTGCAAGTGCTATAACAAGTCTCAGTTAGCTTAACGCAGTACATGTAGCAAGTTTTTTTGTTGAAGAATAGAATTAGAATAGAGAGTGCTAGAGTTGGAAGAGATGTGTTTTAGCCGATTCTTGAAGAATCTACACTTTGACACTTGCACTTACCCTGTTTTGCGGTTATTTTGAGATGATATGTGTTTGTTCTGTAACCGCATGCTGTATTTTATTTGTACAGGTCTTAAAAAGTCTTACATTTGATTTTAAAGCCCTGAAAAGGCATCTGCTGAACTTCAGGTCACTTCCGTCGCTGCAGAGCCGATATGTGTCGGGATCTGTTCAAGCGCAACTTTTACTGAAGTGCTTTCAGAGTCGCAGGAAGTAGAAAGTGCCGCTCTCATCTGTTCTTACAGATTTTTCTTCTGGTTCTGCTAATGTGAAGATTATTTTTGCAGCCCCATCAGCAGGTCTCATGGAGAGGAAGTCTCTGGTCTTGTATTGAGAAACAGCTGACACTTCTCTGTCGCAAAATTAAACTCTCACTTCCTGTAACTGTGCGGTGCCTGCTTTTCTGACTCTGCAGCGATCGAGAAGCGCCGAAGCGCCGAACAAACCTTGTTTTTGTTAAACCACACTGACACATCATTGCTCTGAGTGACCTGATGCCACCTGAGCTCAGGAGCTCAGCGTAAAACTGAGTTCACATTCAAAATCAGCAGACTCTGTAAATATAGACATATAAATATTATCTGATTTGATTTTCAAGCTGAAATTCTGAAATTCTGCCCATGAAGCATAAGGTTGGCGCGCTCACTCACTGCACACTAAACAATGCACACTGCATACTGCTTCAGAATTACAGCGAGTAAAACTGGGCATTGCCTTGAGCGATACAGTGTGTGATGCAGTGAGCTCTGTTGAGTACTGCAGTAGTGTACACATGCTGTATACTGCAGAATGCTAGTATGCTAACCCTAGTGTCTTCTGGTTCTGCGTTTGTCTCTTCCAGTTATCTCACTGTGTTGTTGTTGTTGTTTCTAATGCTGCCTGTACTTTAGGATTGCTTGCTGCAGAAAGTAGGTATCCCACGTAGCCTTTGCTTGCCATCCAAACAACATCATCTTCATCTTTATCTTCATCATCTGTTGTCTTGCATGTTCTTCAGCACATCTGTCCATCAAGTGCTTCTTCGTTTTCCACTGAAACGTGACTCAAACAATCAGAAACCAGGATTCCTCTCCTTTCCTGTGCTGATGTGAATGATGTCTGAGCTGTGTGAGGATCTGTGAGGTTCATCTCCATCTGTTGAGTTTTAGGAGGTTCTCAGGAGCTTCCATGATGCGCCTGATTCTTTATTCATGCACATGCACTGGTCTTTGGCAAAGAGCTGGTTTGGTGTCGCTGATGGTTGTGTGTTTGTGTTTTTAGGGGCCGTATCTCAGGTTCTGGACAGTCTGGAGGAGATCCACGCGCTGACCGACTGCAGTGAGAAAGATCTGGACTTCCTGCACAGCGTCTTCCAGGACCAACATCTGCACACACTGCTGGATGTGAGTAAACACTCACTCACACTCTCTCTCTCTCTCAATTCAATTCAATTCAATTCAATTCGTGCTTTATTGGCATGACAATTGTTACAATGTATTGCCAAAGCATAGTGTTTACATTGAATCTAGAACAGATATATATGCAACAAAAACATGTATGTATGTATATACATTTAAAAAAGTTAAACAAATTAATGTTTTAGAATCGTAGAATTCTACAAACAATTTATAATTCAGTGTGTGTGTGTGTGGTGTGTGCGTGTTTGTGTGTGTGTGTGTGTGTGGGCGCATCACTGATTTGTTGACTCCTCCCTCTTTTTGTGACAGGCATCAATGTATCTTGCTGCTAGTAAGATACAATCTTGTTTTTCACCTAATAAATATTGAAGTTGTGTTTTCTTGTTTAACATTTTAAAATCAGGGTAAAGTATTTCAAATTTGGGATAAGATGTGTTTGTAATGTGTTCAGAGTTGGGGCAGCTGGTGAGGAGGTGTTGCTCTGTGAGTACAGTGAGGGCAGATGCGGCTCTCTCTGGGCAGCCAGTGCTGTGGATATCTGGCCGTCTCTAGAGTCAGAGTATGGCTGCTCAGTCTGTACCTCGTCATCTGTCTTCTTCATTTACAGTCTTGCACTGTACTCAGATATTCCGCAGCGGTGTAATCTCTATTTAGGGCCAAATAACATTCAAGTTTACTTTGTTTTTCTGTTGTTTCAGTCCAATAGGTTAGATAATTTTCTTTTTGTGCTTTTATAATTTGGTTGGGCCGAATTTTGTGGATGAATATTTCAGAGTCCTGATGCTGGATGTTGTTAGTCATGTTAGTCTGTTTTTGCAGCTTCAGGACCGTCTGAATCAGGGGACTTTTTTCAGGGTTCACTTCATGGTTTTTAAGGGCTTTAAAATGGTAAGAGTTGGGGTCACTCATTTTTAGGTGTTTCCAAAATGTGATGGCTCTTTTCTCAATGCGCATTAGTAGAGGGTATTGGCCTAATTCTGCCCTGCAGGCGTTGTTCGGTGTGCTCCTCTGTACTCTGAGGAGACTCTTACAGAACTCAGCATGCAGGGCTAATAAAACATTTCTTAATTTAGCAGATGCTTTTATCCAAAGCGACTTACAAATGAAGACAATAGAAGCAATCAGAATCAACAAAAGAGCAATGATGTGCAAGTGCTATAACAAGTCTCAGTTAGCTTAACGCAGTACATGTAGCAAGTTTTTTTGTTGAAGAATAGAATTAGAATAGAGAGTGCTAGAGTTGGAAGAGATGTGTTTTAGCCGATTCTTGAAGAATCTACACTTTGACACTTGCACTTACCCTGTTTTGCGGTTATTTTGAGATGATATGTGTTTGTTCTGTAACCGCATGCTGTATTTTATTTGTACAGGTCTTAAAAAGTCTTACATTTGATTTTAAAGCCCTGAAAAGGCATCTGCTGAACTTCAGGTCACTTCCGTCGCTGCAGAGCCGATATGTGTCGGGATCTGTTCAAGCGCAACTTTTACTGAAGTGCTTTCAGAGTCGCAGGAAGTAGAAAGTGCCGCTCTCATCTGTTCTTACAGATTTTTCTTCTGGTTCTGCTAATGTGAAGATTATTTTTGCAGCCCCATCAGCAGGTCTCATGGAGAGGAAGTCTCTGGTCTTGTATTGAGAAACAGCTGACACTTCTCTGTCGCAAAATTAAACTCTCACTTCCTGTAACTGTGCGGTGCCTGCTTTTCTGACTCTGCAGCGATCGAGAAGCGCCGAACAGAACAGCAAACCTTGTTTTTGTTAAACCACACTGACACATCATTGCTCTGAGTGACCTGATGCCACCTGAGCTCAGCGTTTTTATGTAAAACTGAGTTCACATTCAAAATCAGCAGACTCTGTAAATATAGACATATAAATATTATCTGATTTGATTTTCAAGCTGAAATTCTGAAATTCTGCCCATGAAGCATAAGGTTGGCGCGCTCACTCACTGCACACTAAACAATGCACACTGCATACTGCTTCAGAATTACAGCGAGTAAAACTGGGCATTGCCTTGAGCGATACAGTGTGTGATGCAGTGAGCTCTGTTGAGTACTGCAGTAGTGTACACATGCTGTATACTGCAGAATGCTAGTATGCTAACCCTAGTGTCTTCTGGTTCTGCGTTTGTCTCTTCCAGTTATCTCACTGTGTTGTTGTTGTTGTTTCTAATGCTGCCTGTACTTTAGGATTGCTTGCTGCAGAAAGTAGGTATCCCACGTAGCCTTTGCTTGCCATCCAAACAACATCATCTTCATCTTTATCTTCATCATCTGTTGTCTTGCATGTTCTTCAGCACATCTGTCCATCAAGTGCTTCTTCGTTTTCCACTGAAACGTGACTCAAACAATCAGAAACCAGGATTCCTCTCCTTTCCTGTGCTGATGTGAATGATGTCTGAGCTGTGTGAGGATCTGTGAGGTTCATCTCCATCTGTTGAGTTTTAGGAGGTTCTCAGGAGCTTCCATGATGCGCCTGATTCTTTATTCATGCACATGCACTGGTCTTTGGCAAAGAGCTGGTTTGGTGTCGCTGATGGTTGTGTGTTTGTGTTTTTAGGGGCCGTATCTCAGGTTCTGGACAGTCTGGAGGAGATCCACGCGCTGACCGACTGCAGTGAGAAAGATCTGGACTTCCTGCACAGCGTCTTCCAGGACCAACATCTGCACACACTGCTGGATGTGAGTAAACACTCACTCACACTCTCTCTCTCTCTCAATTCAATTCAATTCAATTCAATTCGTGCTTTATTGGCATGACAATTGTTACAATGTATTGCCAAAGCATAGTGTTTACATTGAATCTAGAACAGATATATATGCAACAAAAACATGTATGTATGTATATACATTTAAAAAAGTTAAACAAATTAATGTTTTAGAATCGTAGAATTCTACAAACAATTTATAATTCAGTGTGTGTGTGTGTGGTGTGTGCGTGTTTGTGTGTGTGTGTGTGTGTGGGCGCATCACTGATTTGTTGACTCCTCCCTCTTTTTGTGACAGGCATCAATGTATCTTGCTGCTAGTAAGATACAATCTTGTTTTTCACCTAATAAATATTGAAGTTGTGTTTTCATTTTTAACATTTTAAAATCAGGGTAAAGTATTTCAAATTTGGGATAAAATGTGTTTGTAATGTTTTGATGGCATAAAAGGCCCTTCTTGCTTTCTCTTTCAGTTCATTCACAGCCAAATTTAGCTTGCCAGTGGCATTTATCTTCAGCCCGAGGTATGTGTAGTTTGTGACATTTTCAATTTTGGTCACACCAAGGGTGAAGTTATGTCTCTTTCCCTGAACTCTGGGTCTTTTCTGGAATGTTAGTACTTTAGTTTTGTTAGGGTTAATCGTCAGGGCCCAGGTCTGACAGAACTTGTGCAGGATGTCTAGGCTCTGCTGTAGACCCTCTTCTGTTGGAGACAGCAGAACCAGATCATCTGCAAACAGCAAGAGCTTTATGTTGGAGTCATGCAGTGTGAGGCCAGGTGCTGCTGATTGTTCCAGGAGTTTCACCAATTCATTAATGTAGATATTGAAGAGGGTCGGTGATAGTCTCTCACTCTCACTCTCACTCACTCACTCACTCACTCACTCACACACACTCACACACACTCTCTCTCACACGCGCACACACGCGCACACACACACACTCTCTCTCACACGCACAAACTCACGCACACACTCACAAACACACACTTACAAACACTCACTCACTCACTCACACACACACTGTTGAGTCATCTGTGTTTGCTTTCATTCTTCACATCACTGAAGGACTGAGACACAGACAGATGTTTGATTTGTTCCTGTGGAGCTCGACTCTGTTTCTGTTGCAGATCTGTGTGACTGTGGTCCGCAGACGGAAGAAATCACTTCCTGTGTGTTTGACTTTAATGACAGAGATATAACATTTTATATAAATCCATTAAAGGATGTCACACAAATGAAGAGTGGAAAACACACAACAGAACAACATCAACACACTGTTATGAGCTCATCCAGCATCTGTGGATGTATCGGTCTGTTTAATTATTAATGGTCTGTTTAATTACAGTAAGTTTGATTAGCAGTGGCGTGTGTTTCAGACTGACATGGATGTTGTTAGCAGTCCTGCAGTGACACACTCTCTGCCCACTGTCTAGACACCAGTCAAATGTGTCGTCTTTCAGAACTCCTGCTGAGCAGCTGACGATTCGGCTTTATTTCCCAACCATCTTCATCATCATCATCATCATGATGTCACACCATCTGTAAAAACCCTGCAGGTTCACAGAGATGAGCTGCATCAGTGTTTCTGTACTGTGTGTTTGCGTGTTGAATGTGACCGCAGCGGCGACAGGATCCACTGCTGCTAAAGTTCATCATGGTGCTGATCTCGGCACGAATGTGTGTGTGTGTCATTGTATGTGTGTGTTTGAGAGAGAGTGTGTGTGTGTGTGTGTGTGTGTGTTTGAGAGAGAGTGTGTGCCTTTGTGCGCGTTTTTGTGACAAATGAGGACATACATTTGTATAATGACAAAGGTATGACAGGTATTACAAGGAGAAGGTGACTTTTCAGGACATTACCCCATGTCCCCACTTTTCAAAACACTTATAAATCACACAGAATGGAGTGTATTGAAAATCTGAAATAGCAGAAAGTCTCCTGTGAGGGGTAGGTTTAGGGGTAGGGTTGGTGTAGGGCAATAGAATATACGGTCTGTACAGTATAAAAACCATTACGCCTATGGGATGTCCCCACTTTTCACAAAAACAAACCTGTGTGTGTGTGTTTCTAGATCACGAGATGCATGCGTTCAGCTGATGGTCTCACTGATATGACTGATGAACTGAGCTGTGTGTGTTTCAGCTGTACGACAAGATTAACACCCGCTCGTCGCCGCAGATCAGGAATCCGCCCAGTGACGCCGTCCAGAGAGCCAAAGAGGTGCGAAACCAACACGGCACACACTCCTCGAACCTCTCTCAGCTCCAGGAGCGTCTGACGGATATTCTGTGCAGCGTTTATATCTGTGCTCTCAGAGACTCTTGTCAAACATTACATACATCTGAACATTCACAGTCAGAACCTTCCAGCATTTATTCATGTTTCAAACACAAGGAACGTAGCGAGTAGATGAATGGATCAGAATATGAGGCTTCGTCACGTAACACTCGGTTAATAAGACTAGAGCTTCTCATCTTCAGCTCTGGTTTACATTAATACGTGACCCTGGAGCACAAAACATAAGGGTCATAAGGGTCAATTTTTAGAAATTGATATTTATACATCATCTGAAAGCTGAAAGCTAATCTTTCCATTGATGAATGGTTTGTTAGGATAGGACAATATTTGGCTGAGATACAACTATTTGAAAATCTGGAATCTGAGGGTGCAAAAAAATCTAAATATTGAGAAAATCATCTTTAAAGTTGTTCAAATGAAGTTCTTAGCAATGCATATTACTAATCAAACATTAAGTTTTGATATATTTACGGTAGGAAATTTACAAAATATCTTCATGGAACATGATCTTTACTTTAATATCCTAATGATTTTTGGCATAAAAGAGAAATGTATAATTGTGACCCATACAATGTATTGTTGGCTATTGCTACAAATATCCCCCAGCGACTTAACACTGCTTTTGTGCTGCAGGGAC
>NW_015505756.1:640281-642781 GCF_001515645.1 Sinocyclocheilus grahami
TGTGTGTGAGAGAGAGAGAGAGAGAGAGCAGAACAACACTAGTGCTAGAGATCAGGATATTATCAAAAGCAAAGACTGAGTCACTGGTAACTATTCAAGTAAACCCACCAGACCCGTCTAATAACCTCAGAGAGGACTTCACCTGCTCTAGTCCTCCTGTCATAACTACAAACCCCGGTTAAAGCACAACTAGTTATCATAACATATTTAATCAGTGACAACAGCATGTCAACAGAACAGGTATTATAATCAGTGCAATATGACTTTATCCTTCGGTTTCACAGCTTAAGCCTAGTCCCAGAAAAAAACACATGAAATAAACTTGCACTGATTGATCTTAAAATATGTCAGTGCTATTGTTTTGTCCTAATTCAACTGTGGCCCAATCCTGACTCAGTCTAAGCCCTCTCTGTGAAACCAGGCCTTTAACATTAAATGTGTTGACTAAATACTGAAAGCTCAAGTGACACAAACACGTTTGCTCTGCTTTCTAAATAAAGACATTACACTGACTTCCTTTATATATACAGCTAGTTATAAATACTATAACCATGTCCTAACCCACACATTAACCCTGACAGAAAGCTTGTGCATTCAACATAAAAAAAACATAGTATACTTTATTTTTAAACTGTTTTATAAACGAGCATGTTCCCAAAACGGAGGTTTTGTCAGGTTTAGCTCACATTTGGTACAAATTTGTCCCCAAAATATGGTCAGGTAGGTACACACGTTCACACACACACACTCTCTCGCTCTCTCACACACACACACACACACACACACACGCATGCACACACACACACTCTGATGCACAAACTCACACACACACACACATGCACGCACACACACACATGCATGCACACACATACTCACACACGCATGCATGCACACGCACACAAGCATGCACACACACACATGCATGCACGCACACACACACACACACACGCATGCACACACACGCACACACTCACATGCGCACACACTCATGCACACACATACGCATGCGTACACACACTGATGCACAAATTTACACACACATGCACGCATGCACACACACTCTGATGCACAAACTCGCACGCACGCACCCACGCATGCATGCACACGCACACAAGCATGCACACACTCTCACACATACACGCATACACGCACACGCATGCACTCACACACACACACTCTCACATGCGCACACACACACATGCATGCATGCACACACATGCATGCACACACATACTCACACACACACACACACACGCATGCACACACACACACTCTGATGCACAAACTCACACACACACACACGCACTCACACACACACACACACGCATGCACACATACTCACACAAGCATGCACACACATACTCACACAAGCACATACACGCACACGCATGCACTCTCACACACACACACACTCTCACATGCGCACACACACACACACACACTCTCAGATGCACACACACGCGCGCATGCGCACACACACGCATACACACACACTCTCTCATGCACACATGCGCACACACACACACACACACTCTCACATGCGCACACACACACACACACACTCTCAGATGCACACACACGCGCGCATGCGCACACACACGCATACACACACACTCTCTCATGCACACATGCGCACACACACACACACACACTCTCACATGCGCACACACACACACACACACTCTCAGATGCACACACACGCGCGCATGCGCACACACACGCATACACACACACTCTCTCATGCACACATGCGCACACACACACACACACACTCTCACATGCGCGCACACACTCTCACATACGCGCACACTCACTCACACGCACTCACTCTCTCACACACACACACACACACACACACACGCATGCACACACTCACACAAGCGCACACTCTCACACATACACGCACACGCATGCACTCACACACACACTCTCTCAGACGCACACATGCACACACACACACACACTCACATGCGCACACACACACACTCTCAGATGCGCATGCACACACCCACACACACACACACACACAAGCATGCGCACACACACACACACGCATACACACACACTCATGCACACACGCGCACTCACACACACACACATGCTCACACTCACACACATGCGCACACACACTCACTCACACACATGCACACTCGCACACTCACACGCACTCACACACACACACATGCATGCATGCACGCACTCACTCACTCACACACACACACACACACACACGCGCACATACGCACGCACACAAGCATGCACACAGACACACACTCACACACTCTTACACACACACACTCTCATGCACACACGCGCACACACTCACTCACACACACACACACACACTCAGAGACGCACACATGCACACACGCTCTCACACACACACACACACACACGCATGCATGCACACTCACACAGACACTCTCTCACTCACACAGACACTCTCACACGCGCGCACACTTACACACACGCGCACGCACACTCACTCTCTCACACACAC
>NW_015505756.1:648441-653003 GCF_001515645.1 Sinocyclocheilus grahami
CACACACACACACACACACACACATGCACTCATTTTAAATAGAGCTTTTTAATAATCTGAAATGGGTAAGTTACTGACAGAAGATTTATTATACAGTATTTTGTTGAATATTGATTGTAAATCTGGATGTCTGAAGCTGCTGAATTGTGTGTGTGAATGCGCTGACCTCTCTGTGACCTACTGACATCAGATCAGATCAGAGAGACGCTGCCACCTGCTGCCACACACTGAGCATCACTGCGTCTGACACTGCTGCTCACGAAACGACTCGCTTCACTGCACTGTTTTGTTGACAACGTGTTGTTGTCATCATGTTGTGTTGTGATCATTTTGTCAAAGTTACGACATTCATTGTGCGATTTGAAGATGCTGTGTTGTGATCCCTTCATTTAAATGATTCTTTCAAAGAAGCCAAATTATTTGCAAAACACCACTAATTATATCTTCATATTATAATATATGACTACTCTAACTGAAATGAAGTATTCAGTTATAATACGTAATGTTAAAATCCCATTAAGAGAAGTCAGTACCCTCAAAGAGGAAAACTTGTGTCTACAGATTAATTTTGAGATGTATTATGTAAATTATTAATATTATATATTATTAATAACAGATTATTCAAACTTTTGTAATGTCACAGGAATGAGGCATAAGATGATATAACACTGTGCCTAAGTGCTGCTTTATATATTCTTAATTGATCTGAATAAAAATTGTATTTTATTAATCATTTTCATTTATGATAATCCCAGGTTTCTATGGTAACAGGGTTTTTTATACACTAAATTCATGGCCATGAGAAAATGTATTGTGGCCTAAAAATATATCATTAATAATTTAATAATATAATACACTAATAATTTAAACGTTGTCACAGGAACAAGGTTTAATATAATATAATGTAATGTCATATAATATAATATATAGTGTTTTTATGGTAATGCAGGGTTTTTTACTCATTAAATTCGTGGCCACAAGAAAATGCACTATAGCAAAAAATATACAGTGGGCACGGAAAGTATTCAGACCCCCTTAAATTTTTCACTCTTTGTTATATTGCAGCCATTTGCTAAAATCATTTAAGTTAATTTTTTTTCCTCATTAATGTACACACAGCACCCCATATTGACAGAAAAACACAGAATTGTTGACATTTTTGCAGATTTATTAAAAAAGAAAAACTGAAATATCACATGGTCCTAAGTATTCAGACCCTTTGCTCAGTATTTAGTAGAAGCACCCTTTTGATCGAATACAGCCATGAGTCTTTTTGGGAAAGAGGCAACAAGTTTTTCACACCTGGATTTGAGGATCCTCTGCCAATCGAATATATAGTTATAGCAAATTATTAAAACATTTGAATTATGCCATGGGAACAAGATATAATATAATATATTATAATATACATGTAGCCTTATCTTAACGCAACACTGTCATTCTTAATTCTAAATAAAATGTTATTTTATTAATTATCTAATCCCAGGTTTCTATGGTGATGCAGGTTTGTTTACTTATTAAAATCATGTTGTTCCTGCATCAGGATCTCAAGACCATGACATCACATCATTTTCCTCAACACAATGATCTCATGGACTCAGTGTCTTGTAGTGAAATGTCATGTGATCACATTCCCATGAGTCCTTGTGCCGTGGCCACAACAAAGCTGAAGCGAAGCGTGGCGTCTCTTTCGTCTGAGATTTCTCTGCTGATTGTGATGTTGTCGTGTAACAGCAGAGTGGTGTGTGTGTGTGTGAGCGCATGGCTCATATGCGTGTGTTCAGCAGCATGCATGTCGTTCTCTCCAGTGCCGCTCGTGTGTGTGTGTGTCTGTCGGAGTGTCTGTCTTGAGTGTGTGTCTGTCTTGAGTGTGTGTCTGTCTGTGTGTGTGTGTGTCTGTGTGTGAGTGTGAGTGAGTATGTGTGTGAGTCTGTGTGTGTGTGTGTGTATGTGTGTGTGTCTGTCTTGAGTGTGTGTCTGTCTGTGTGTGTGTGTGTCTGTGTGTGAGTGTGAGTGAGTATGTGTGTGAGTCTGTGTGTGTGTGTGTGTGTGTGTGTGTGAGCGCATGGCTCATATGCGTGTGTTCAGCAGCATGCATGTGGTTCTCTCCAGTGCCGCTCGTGTGTGAGTGAGTGTGTGTGTCTGTCGATGTGTCTGCGTCTTGAGTGTGTGTGTGTGTGTGTGTGTGTGTGTGTGTGTGTGTGTGTGTCTGTCTGTGTGTGAGTGTGTGTGTGTGTGTGTGTGTGTGTGTGTGTAATGTGTTTAACTGACCCCTGTCCATTTTACATGCTGTCTCCCTTTAATGGCCTCCCGCATGTAAGTAACTAATCATGTCAATCTCCTTTTGCTTAAGTAATGGTTGTTGTGTTTTTACTTATGTTACCCATGTCAAGCAGGCAACTAGTAAAGGAAGTTCAGTGTTTTTGTGCGATCTGTTGTTGAAATTAGTCGGTGATTGACAGTGTTGTGTTGCCGTGGAGCTTCAGTCACTTCCTGTGAGGGCTGTAGAACTTCCACAGTCACGTCTTATTGAAAAGCACTGATGACTTACGATGAGTTATGGCAAGTACTAATCAAGAGCTTAAACTACGACACGAGTCATATGAATCCATCTGTGATTAGTACAAGCCATAGCTCATCACTAGTTCATATTACAGTAATACTTTCACGACAAACTCGCACTGAAACACGCATCTCATTGCTCTGAGACACATGATAAATCAAACCACTCTCAAAATATCAGACGTGTTTAATATCGTCCGACTGGATGGAATCAGATTCTGTGTCCATCACACCTTACATGATTTTCTGTGAAATCCAGCAACTCAAATCTGAAGACTGTTCTGTAGATCAGGACGGGAGTGTTGTAGTGTTTTCCAGCTTTACAGGAGCAGGTCACCCTCACTAGTGAACTGTCTTCATTTACTCGCCCTCGTGTCGCTCTGAAGCCGTGTGAGCACAGATGGGATGTTCAGCAGAATGTTCCTGCTCATCTGAAGCCGTATGATAGTTTGGTGATGTATGTACGATTAATCTGCTGTGAAAGAGCAGCATGAACATTCTGCTAAACGTCTCATTTCATGTTCCACAAGGTCGAGTCAGTGAATCTCTCTTAGTTGAAGCATTAATATATCTCACACCTCATGTCTTTAATTAAAAGACATCTTAAAGCAAACCCAGAGTTCATCTCACCAGCTCTCATCACATCTGAATGACATCACTTCCTGTTTCCTGCTGATTGACACTAACGCCAGTCACACAGTCCAGTGTCACTGATCCAGGTCTCTCGTTCCTCCAGTCTTCGACCAACTAGATCTGGTGACGTATGAAGAGGTGGTGAAGCTGCCGGGGTTCAAGAGGAAAACGCTGGTGCTGCTGGGTAAGAGCTCTGATGCGGTCAGGTCTGTTTCAGCTGTGAATCAGTCATTAATCAGCTCAGTTCAGTAACCGCGGCACTGATTCCTGTGTCTGCAGGAGCTCATGGCGTCGGCCGAAGACACATCAAGAACACTCTCATCGCAAAACATCCCGACAGATTCGCATATCCCATCCCACGTAAGAGACGCGCGTCACGCCTGATGCAGCTCGCCATGAACCGCCTGTCCACTGACCGCGCTCTCTCGCTCTCTCTCTCGTTCTCTTTCTCACACTCTCTCTCACACAAACACACACACACGCGCACGCACTCTCTCACACACACACTGTCTCTCTCTCTCTCGCTCTCTCTCTCGTTCTCTTTCTCACACTCTCTCTCACACACACGCACGCACTCTCTCACACAAACACACACACGCACACACACTCTCTCACACACACACACACTGTGTCTCTCTCTCTCTCTCTCTCTCTCTCTCTCTCACACACACACACACACTCTCTCACACACATACACACACACACTCTCTCTCACACAAACACACACACACGCGCACGCACTCTCTCACACACACACACTGTGTCTCTCTCTCTCTCTCTCTCTCACACACACACACACACTCTCTCACACACATACACACACACACACTCGCTCACACACACACACACACCCTATCTCACACACACACACACTCTCCCCCCCTCTCTCTCTCAATTCAATATATGCTTTATTGGCATGACAATTGTTACAATGTATTGCCAAAGCATAGTGTTTACATTGAATCTAATATATATATATATATATATATATAAATAATATAACAATAAATAATAAAAAAAACTGCATGCATGTGTATATATAATTAAAACAGAACAAATCAAGATTTATTATTCTATGAACAATTTCTCTCTCTCTCTCTCTCTCCGACAGACACCACCAGACCTCCGAAGAAGGACGAGGAGAACGGCAAGAACTACTTCTTTGTGTCACATGACCAGATGATGCAGGACATCTCCAACAACGATTACCTGGAGTACGGCAGCCACGAGGACGCCATGTACGGCACGCGCCTCGAGACCATCCGCCAGATCCACGAGCAGGGCATGGTGGTCATCCTGGACGTGGAGCCGCAGGTACGGACGCATCCTCTCTCTCTCTCTCTCTCTCTCTCTCTCTCTCTCTCTCT
>NW_015505756.1:653027-663206 GCF_001515645.1 Sinocyclocheilus grahami
TCTCTCTCTCTCTCTCTCTCTCTCTGTGTGTGTGCTTCTGATGCACTCGTGTTGTTTCCACAGGCGCTGAAGGTTCTGCGGACGGCTGAGTTTGCGCCATATGTCATCTTCATCGCAGCGCCGACTATCACTCCTGCGATGAACGAGGTGAGTGCCGCCGTCTTGTTTATTGCATGCTGCATGTGTTTCTGAGTGTTGATTTGTTTCTTCTCGCGTGTCCGTGTGCTGCTTGCAGCTCCCTAGATGGTGCAGAAAACTGCCTGTAAGTAAAGATGTGAGCCAGCGCAGTCGCTCCGTGACAGCCGCTCCGCCGTAGGGAGGAAATGCAAGGTCTAGTGCCACATTTTTATAAGACGCTGCAAAAGTCATGAGACACGAGTGCAACGATCAAACTACAGCATGCTTGCATAGAAAAACTGTGTAGAAGTAGTGCAATGGAAAGGAAAAACATGCCATTTTTAGTTTAGTCTTTGACTTAGTCTTAGTTTTAGTCTTAGTCTTGGTGTCAAATGTACTTTTTAGTTATCATATTTAGTCGACCTTGTCCTGTTTTTAGTTTGTCGACTAAATTAGCATTTTAGAAAACTTTGTCACATTTTCATCATGCTGTATAATCATTAAACTGATTTTTTTTTAAATAATGTTTTGCTCAAAATTATAATCGAAAACATTGTCATTATTTGAGAAATATTGCACTCTCTCCATTAAGCACAAATGAATACAATGTGAACTTTACAGCAGTCCGCAATAATATTTTTACAAAAAAAAAAATTCGACGAAAATTAAAAGAAATTTTGTACATATTAATCTCGCCAGTTTTTGAGCTTTTGCCTTTCGATGTCAAATAATAATTCATGTTTATTTCAATATGTGATTAGTGCGTCAGAATCTGCACACTGATCAGTGTTTCGTGTTTAGATCAAAAACTGTTAATTTCAGCTAGCTGCCAAGGCAACATTTCTCATTTTAATTTAGTTGAGCTTGATGTACTTCTACAATAACTAAAACCGAAATAAAATGAATAAAAACTATATAGAAAAAAACCACTACAACTGACAAAATTTCCAAAACTTTATCCAAAATTAAAATGAAAACAAAAAATTAAAACTGATACGAAATGTTAATAAAAATGGTAGTAGTGTGTCTGAAAAAGCAGAAACGGCGCTGGTTTGTAATGAATGTGGACTGAACATGTATGGAGCTTCTGTCCTGGAACGACTCGCTCAGACGGACGCATGTTTGCGGTAGATGGCGTGTTTTACTGTTAGCCGCGTGACGGAAGCGTGATCTCGCTGATGTTGTGTGTCTGTTCTCATCAGGACGAGTCTCTCCAGCGGCTGCAGAAGGAGTCGGAGGCGCTGCAGCACTCTTACACGCATTACTTCGACCAGACGATCATCAATAACGAGATCGACGACACTATCCGCCTGCTGGAGGAGGCCATCGATCTGGTGTCTAGCACTGCGCAGTGGGTGCCGGTGTCCTGGGTGTACTAGCCATCTCTCTCTCACACACACACACACACACACACTCTCACACACACACACACGGACTTTACAGCCCGGCCACTACCAGTGCGTAGCGTTGTATATATCTATACATATATAAATATCTATAAATATGAATATATAAGTCATAGATATGGTCCTGTACGAATAACAAGGGGGGTTGATGACTTTTTATACGGTTTTCTTTTTAAACGTACGAGATGGCGTCTCAGAGCAATGATGAGCACAGTCAGTGGAGGGGGAGGAGCCAGCACCCATCAGCCCCACCCTGTGGGCGTGGCTATGTGACTCCACCCACTGGCCTGCAGTCTATAAGCACAGCTGACCCTCTCTCTCTCTCTCACACACACACATGAGCACCGTTTGCATACACCCCTCTGTTTACAGATGTAGGTTTGCACAAAGGGCAGCGGAGCCCAGCGCTCTTCCTCGGGCTGCTCCTCCTCTTCCTCTAGATGTGTGTCGAGATCCACCTCCGAGCCTCATGCCCCGTGTAGTGACGTGTTTGTAAATTGTCCTGGATTTGATTTCTTGTGCGGAACGAGGAGGAACATATTAATTCCTAGATCGACCATTTCAGAAAATGTGCTGTCTTAAGAGTATTATTGTTTTACTCCGAGAAAACCGAGAGGATTTAATTGTGTGTAAATGTTTCAATGGTGCGTAACTGTGCGGTTGAAATGAAGTAGTGTGTGCATAAACAACTGAACAGACTGTGTGAACTCTTCATTTCATATCGCCCGGTGTAAATTCCTCTGCAAGCGAAGAAACTGCTCTTCAGTGTGTCTGTCTGTTTGTTTTTTCTATTTCCTTTCATGTGTTGGAAAAAGTAAATTGCTTTTGAAATCAGGTCATGCATGTTGTGTTTATGTCAGTGATGATGATGATGATGATGATGATGATGATGCTCGTGTTCCTCCAGCAGATGGCGCTGCTTCAGTATTCAGGAGCACGAGCGCTTCTAAATTTAGCCACTTACATCCCCAACCCCTAATAAAGGCAGTGATCTGGTAAATGCTTTATAGTATTCATATTAAATAGAGACAGAGTTCGGCTGGTTTTATTAGCGCAACATGAACCCATTTAATTTGATTATCTCTCGAGCCAAAAGAAGAAGAGCAAGCACAAAGGTGGAGTTCTCATTCGAGCACGTGATCTGGCACGACGGTGACGTCATTGTCTTCCGGGTCTTTGGCGCGCTGTCGCCTCCTGCTGGAACAACAACAACACTGACGTGCACACACTTACCGACTGATCGAACCTCTGATAAATATATTCACACAGAACCGGTGTGTGTGCTGGCTAGGTAGGTCGCGCACTAGGTTCTGAGACGCAGCCGCAGACATTTAAACATGAACCGGGCCGCTACAGAACCACTAAACATCCGCTGAGCGGTAAAACCGTCCCTCAGCTGCCCGTTACCCGGGTGAGTCGTTAGTGGTGCCGGACTGAGACTGGACGGGTGTCGTGTGTGTGGGGGGGGCTGCTGGTGACGCAGGAGAAACACCCGAGACGAGCAGACGAGCCCGTGAAGACCGAGAACTGCCGCGAAGCACGAGCGACGAGCGAGCCCGGCTGTCGGTGAGAGGTTTGTGAAGCCCGTTTGTTTCTCTTTGTTAAGCGCCTGACTGCCTGACACCGCAGACGCGTGAGACGGACCGAGAAACGCGCGTCTGAAGCCGGTTTGTGTTTGTTTGCGGAGCAAGATGGCTGCTGAGGCTCCGGTGGAGGAGCAGCACCGGACACCCGCTCTCCCGCGGCCTGCTCCGAGCTGCTGTCCGCGGTGAGGCTGCGGGCCGTTACTGAGGCGCCAGCGGTTAGCCGTTAGCACCGAGGCTAGCAGGCCTCAGGAACACCGTGGCAGAGTCGCACTGTAATCGGCGTGAAACGCTTCCGTGCGGGTGTGTGAGAGAGAGCACACACACAAATATCTGCATTAATCATAAAAGGCCTGTCCCTGTTCTCTGAATAAACATTTGCAATACATTACATTATTTTTCTATACACTGACTCACTGGGTCTCTAACCTGCAATATGCACTTTAACCAAAGATATCAATAAACTGCATGAATAACTACTTTCTGTCGTTCTGCTGCCGCCTGACGTTGTGCTGCTGTTGTGTGTTTAGACGCCCTCCCCAAACTTCTCCAATGAGACGTCACCCATCAGTCCGCCGGAGGAAGCGGGGCAGGGAGAAGCCCCGCCCACACAGGAAGAGGAGGAGCCTGCCTTCCCCCACACAGACCTTGCCAAGCTGGACGACATGATCAACCGGTCAGCAGCGGCGTCGATCTCAGATTGTGTTGTTTGGAGTTAATGTGTGGTTTAATGTGGTTTCCTGTGGTTCAGGCCGCGCTGGGTGGTTCCGGTCCTGCCCAAAGGAGAGCTGGAGGTTCTGCTGGAAGCTGCTGTAGATCTCAGTAAAAAAGGTCAGATGTCACGGGTGATGCGTCGAATGTGGATGAGATGTCATGTTCAGGTGGAGTCATTCTGTTTTCTGCGGTTTGTTGTGGTGTTCAGGGCTCGACGTGAGGTGCGAGGCGTGTCAGAGGTTTTTCCGCGATGGCCTGACGATCTCGTTCACCAAAATCCTGACAGATGAGGCCGTGAGCGGCTGGAAGTTTGAGATCCACGTGAGTCTGGGTCTGTCTGTGATCGTGCGAGGCAGACGTCTCCCTGATGCTGATCTGTTGCTCTCGTCCCGTTGCAGAGGTGCATCATCAGTAACACCCACCGTCTGATCGAGCTCTGCGTGGTCAAAATGGCTCAGGATTGGTTCCCTCTGCTTGAAGTGCTGGCCATGGCCACTAACCCGCACTGCAAGTTCCACATTTACAACGGCACGCGTCCGTCTGAGAGCGTTCCTGCGGGAGCGCAGCTTGCCGACGATGAGCTGTTCGCCCGGCCGCCCGACCCGCGCTCTCCAAAGGTACAGCACTGCTTCTGACCTCCCGATCGCAACTGAATGAGATGTAGCGATGCTTTTAGTGCAGTTATTGAGTTTATCAGTCTCTGTTTTGCCAATCAGTCACTGGTTAAAAAATTAATATTCCACAAACACAGGCATGGTCAAATAATTTACCTTCAGCCTGTACACAATGAGTTCTTCTACTTAAATGGTTTAAAGCGGTCATATGATGCTTTTTTAAAGATCCTTATTTTGTGTATTTGGTGTAACAGAATATGTTGACATGTCGCAACGACAGTTCTGACGCTGAAGAAATTGTCAATGTTTTTGCACCTAAATGTTTGTCACGCACCTCAAAAAATTAAGGGTCTGCCTAAATGTAAGCGTATCAATTACTGTGTATAACAAATATTTTAGAACTGCAGAATACACACACACACACACACAAATATCTGCATTAATCATAAAAGGCCTGTCCCTGTTCTCTGAATAAACATTTGCAATACATTACATTATTTTTCTATACACTGACTCACTGGGTCTCTAACCTGCAATATGCACTTTAACCAAAGATATCAATAAACTGCATGAATAACTACTTTCTGTCGTTCTGCTGCCGCCTGACGTTGTGCTGCTGTTGTGTGTTTAGACGCCCTCCCCAAACTTCTCCAATGAGACGTCATGTGTATTTGGTGTAACAAAATATGTTGACATGCTTTAATGTTCAAAAAACATTCCCCTGTACATTATTGTAGGGGAAGTCGTGGCCTAATGGTTAGAGAGTCAGACTCGTAACCCAAAGGTTGCGGGTTCGGGTCTCGTACCGGCAGGGTTTGTAGGTGGTGGGAGTGAATGTACAGCGTGACAGTCCTTGAGCAAGACACCGAACCCCCAACTGCTCCCCGGGCGCTGCAGCATAAATGGCTGCTCACTGTGTGTTCACTGCTGTGTGTGTGCACTTAGGATGGGTTAAATGCAGAGCACTAATTCCAAGTATGGTTCACCATACTTGGCCACTTTTCACGTCACTTTATTTTATTTTATTAGGTCCTCTATGCCCCGCCTCTCTCAAACGCTTTGTTTTCTACAAAGTCCCTCCTTCCGACAAGCGCAGTCTGCTCTGATTGGCCAGCTGACCCAGTGCATTGTGATTGATCGAACACCGCAAGCACTCGTCGGAAATGTAACGCCCCTTACCATAATCACGAGCTTCATCTTTCAAAATAAATGTAAAGACAGAGCCGGAAAGGGGAACAGAGTCACGTTCCTCTCTCACACACACACACACACACACGATGCGCAAAACTCTGCATTTGAACAGTTAATAGCAAATACTTAAACTAATAACAAAACAGTAGCTGATTCAGAAGCGGCAGATTGTCATAGCAAAGTCAGAATGACCTCCTCTCCTAGCTTCACGAAACGGTCGTCCATAAAATGCATTGCTGTTCTGTTGTAAGTCATCTTAAAGATTCCTAAATGCATCTACTTCCGGAAGCCCAAATAAAGTGCTTTTGCTTTCGCCTAGAAACACACAGCGTCTCCCTGACATGCTGCTTCAACACTAACTGCGGTGACTGAAACCACGCCTTCTTTCTTTGCTGCACATTTGGGTGCATTATGCTAATATTCCCACATAGTGAGGTAGATATGTGGGGGCGTGTTAGAACGAGCCGTTTTAGGGGGCGTGGCAGAGTCTTAACTTTGATAAAGAATATCTCTTTGGTTTTGAGACTTTAGTCTTTGCAACTTCAGGGATCTTATCTATGCACAATCAGCTTGTAACACTCCAAAGAGAAAGAACAACTTGAAATCGCATCTTATGACCCCTTTAAAATTATTTAAGTGGAAGAACTCGATGTGTACAGGCTGAAGGTAAACAATCTAAATCATTGGAGATTGCCAAAGGTGTTCCCCAAGGATCTGTTCTGGGGCCACTTTTATTTATCATTTATATAAACAGTCTTGGTTATGACATTCAGGATGCCAATTTTCATTTTTGTGCTGATGACTCTGACATGTATTGTAGTGCCTCTTCTGGGCAACAAGCCCTGTATACGCTTCAATCAGCTTTTGATGTCATTCAATCACGGCTTTACAATTTAAAACGTGTCTTGAATGCTGATAAATCCAAATACGTGTTATTTTCCGGTTCAAGATTTTTTGAAAATGATTCAGAGTACAAATACCTTGGCATCATTGTTGATGATGTACTATATTTTAGCTCTCATATTACTCAACTGAAGAAAAAATTAAGCTTGGGTTTTACTTGGGAACAAGTTTTGTATTTCATTTAATGCAAGAAAGGAATTAATTTGCGCCATGTCTTCTTTAGATGCTGTTTATCATGGCGCTCTAAGATTCATATCAGATTGTAAACCTTCAACTCATCATTGTACTTTGTACAACAGAGTAGCTTGGCCTTCGGTGTCTATCAGAAGAAAAATGCACTGGTATTTAATCATTTATAAAGCCATCTTAGGGATGTTGCCTCCATATGAGGAATCTTCTTCAATCGAAACTGAAATGACAAAATTAGCTGTCTGAATCATTTTAAAACAGTTGTTCTGCAAATGGAAGATGACTCAGTGATATGTGATTGTTTTAAGTGTTCTTAGTTTGTTTCTGTTTTGTAAATTTGTGATGAAACTGATTGAATTGCTGCCCATTTTGGCCAGGACACTCCCGTGAAAGAGGTTTTTAATCTCAGAGAAGCTTTCCTGGTTAAATAAATAAATAAAAATAAAATTCCAGTCAGGATGATGCACAAGTCAGCTGAGGAACAGAAGATCATTTGTACTGAAGCGGTGTAAGGAAACTCGGATGTATTTGATTAAAAACAATCAAACGTGTCTGTGAAACATAAATTAACCTCGTCTTTAGAACGTAGTTACTGGTGTAATCACATGTGACCGAGTCTAGTTAAAGAGGCTAATATTTAAAAGACAACAACTCAATAATATTTGACCGTAAGCAGTGTGGTTTGGTCGTGACCTCGTCATGGTGTCTCTGGTTCAGGGTTGGCTGGTGGACCTCATCAATAAGTTCGGGACTTTGAACGGGTTCCAGATTCTGCACGATCGCTTCACGAGCAGCCAGGCTCTCAACGTGCAGATCATCGCAGCTCTCATCAAGTACGTCCATTAAATAAACAGCCGACATCTCTCGTGTCTGCATCTGAGCTGCTGCATCTTCCGCAGAGTCTCATCGTTTCTCGATTTGTCTTCTAGACCTTTCGGCCAGTGCTACGAGTTCTTGACTTTGCACACGGTGAAGAAGTTTTTCTTGCCCGTAATCGAGATGGTCCCACAGTTTCTGGAGAACCTCACAGACGAGGAGCTGAAGAAGGAGGCCAAGAACGAGGCCAAGAATGATGCTCTGTCCATGATCATAAAGTCCTTGAAGAACCTGGCGTCCAGAGTTCGGGGTCAAGAGGAAACCGTCAAGAACCTGGAAATCTTCAGGTTAAAAATGATTCTTAGGTAAGCCGTCGTTCCTGGTTTAAAGGCTTGTTGAGTTGCTAGTTATGATGTTGATCTGACCTCGTCTTATCTGCTCTCATCTGCTTTACAGGTTGTTGCAGATTTCTTCATTTAATGGGAAAATGAATGCACTGAATGAAGTCAACAAGGTGATCTCGAGCGTGTCGTATTACACGCACCGGCACGGAAACCCAGAGGAGGAGGAGTGGCTGACAGCGGAGCGAATGGCCGTAAGAACCCAATCAATACACAATCAATCAATCAATCACTGTCACGTTAAATATTACATGGAAACGCACCATGAAGTTCCTGATGGACGGCTCATAGAGAAGGAGAAACGTAGCTCAACTGTGTCGTATATACCATTAGATTTGAGTGTGTGTGTGTGCGTGTGTGTGCGTGTGTCTCTTAGACACTTCCTGTACTCAGTCATGCGCTGCTGCAGGAAGTGCTCATGATGTTGTTTGTGTTCAGGAATGGATTCAGCAGAACAACATTCTGTCCATTGTGCTGAGAGACAGTCTGCATCAGCCGCAGTACGTGGAGAAGCTGGAGAAGATCCTGCGCTTCGTCATTAAGGAGAAAGCTCTGACCCTGCAGGACCTCGACAACATCTGGGCGGCTCAGGTACATCACTGCATCACAGTACTGGTAATAACTTTACTACGGTCATCAGTAGTGTGGTCACCTGACTATACCAGCTAACCGGCCGGTCTGAATGAAGCCAGACTTTCAGCATTTCTTCGCGTATCTTCTTGGAGGCCTTTTTCCTTTGCTAAGATCTCACTGATCTTCGTAGAACATATAGAGCGCACAGTTTACGCCTGTTTTCTGACATTGTGTAGTTTTAATTGCTGTACAGTAATGAACTCCACAGTACTCCCTCAGACAGATGTCAGTGCAGTTGCTAGCTGGCGAAACTGCGGGGAAAACTTTCCCTGGTGACAGAACATTTTCCCGTGCTGTACCCTGATGGAATAGTTTCCTGGTTCCAGACCAGAAAGCTTTCAGTTTTTCTGTGGTTCAGGAATGGGCTCCAGCACCAGAAAGGAGCACATGCATATTTGTATTTACTTTTGATTGCTTTCAGTCTGCAGTCTGTTGAGGCGTAGGTAAGGTAAATGATCTACCGTGTTTTGTTTCTCAGGCTGGTAAACATGAAGCGATCGTCAAGAACGTCCACGATCTGTTGGCCAAGCTAGCGTGGGATTTTTCCCCGGAGCAGCTCGATCACCTGTTCGACTGCTTCAAGGTGAGCGGCTGCTGTCGGGACACTTTTGTTGTGCAGTGTTGTTGAGAGAGGATGCTGTGATAACCAGCTTGATTCTCGTTTCTGTGTGCAGTCAAGTTGGACGAACGCTGGTAAGAAGCAGCGGGAGAAGCTTCTGGAATTGATCCGCAGGCTGGCGGAGGACGATAAGGACGGAGTGATGGCTCACAAAGTGCTCAACCTGCTGTGGAACCTGGCACACAGTGATGACGTCCCCGTCGACATCATGGACCAGGCTTTGAGCGCCCACATCAAGATCCTGGACTACAGCTGCTCGCAGGTCTGACCTTGAGTTTACATGCAACATCTCTTCCCATCATGCACCTGTATGCCGCCACTCACCGTTCGGTTTCCTTTCGCCGTCACACAGGACCGCGACACGCAGAAGATGCAGTGGATCGACCGCTTCATCGAGGAGCTCCGGACGAATGATAAGTGGGTGATTCCAGCTCTGAAGCAGATCAGGGAGATCTGCAGCTTGTTTGGAGAAGCTCCTCAGAACCTCAGGTGAGTCGTGGAGCAGGTGTCTTCATGAGGTTGTCCCGTCTGTCGGCGGTGTGTGATTATCGTTCATCTCTCAAGCAGTCAGACGCAGAGGAGTCCGCACGTCTTCTACCGTCACGATCTGATCAACCAGCTCCAGCACAATCACGCGCTCGTCACGCTGGTGGCCGAGAACCTGTCTGCGTACATGGACAACATGAGGCAGTTCTCCAGAGGTGTGTGTCAGCTAGCAGTAGATGCAGTGTTTTGCTTCCAGTTTTGCAGTAAATGAAAGCCAACTTTCACTGTAATTCTTCGGCTCAGAGCATACAGGGTTTGATCCTCAGACGGTTCGAGCGGGAAGCCGGTACAGCCACGTACAGGAAGTGCAAGAGAGACTCAATTTCCTGAGGTCAGTGATGTCTGACACACGTACACGTATACACTCTCTCTCTCTCTCTCTCTCTCTCTCTCTCTCTCTCTCTCTGTCTCACACACACACTCTCTCTCACACACACACACACACAC
>NW_015505756.1:663297-685265 GCF_001515645.1 Sinocyclocheilus grahami
CATCATCTGAAAGCTGAATAAATAATCTTTCCATTGATGTATGGTTTGTTAGGATAGGACAATATTTGGCTGAGATACAACTATTTGAAAATCTGGAATCTGAGGGTGCAAAAAAATCTAAATATTGAGAAAATCATCTTTAAAGTTGTTCAAATGAAGTTCTTAGCAATGCATATTACTAATCAAACATTAAGTTTTGATATATTTACGGTAGGAGATTTACAAAATATCTTCATGGAACATGATCTTTACTTAATATCCTAATGATTTTTGGCATAAAAGAGAAATGTATAATTGTGACCCATACAATGTATTGTTGGCTATTGCTACAAATATCCCCCAGCGACTCAACACTGCTTCTGTGCTGCAGGCTCACATATAAGATATATCTTTTAATGTGGTAAAATATATATATTTTAATAATAAGTGATGGGGCGTGGCTTGTGGGCGTGGTCAGGTTTTCCTTCTTTTGTCTCTAGCTGATCACATGCTTGATAAATGAACTATAGTGTCCTGCACCCACTAGTAAAAAAAATATCAAATGATATCTGGCGTCTGAATGATTTTTGGTTTGACTGTATATCAGTGTTTAACGTGGAGTTTTTGAGGAGTTGAATGCAGAATATTAAGGAGAGTTATGTTAAGAATGTTAAGGAGTTTGTAACCCGTGTTCAGGTTTCTGCTGAAGGATGGGCAGCTGTGGCTTTGCGCTCCGCAGGCCAAGCAGATCTGGAAGTGTCTGGCGGAGAACGCCGTGTTTCTGTGCGACCGCGAGGCCTGCTTTAAGTGGTACTCCAAGCTCATGGGTGACGAGCCGGATCTGGACCCCGACATCAACAAGGACTTTTTTGAGAGCAACGTGCTGCAGCTGGACCCCACGCTACTCACGGAGAACGGCATGAAGTGCTTCGAGCGCTTCTTCAAAGCTGTGAACTGCAGAGAGGGCAAGCTGGTGGCCAAACGCAGGGCGTACATGATGGACGACCTGGAGCTGATCGGGCTCGACTACCTCTGGAGGGTAACACCTCTGAATTAATTAAAGTGTGTGTGTGCGTCTTTTCAGTTCAGACGAGCTGCCAGTGTCCACGTGAGCGTCATGCACTCGGATCATTTGTGACCCGTGCTGGCAAAATGAGTCGGAATGTGCATGGTCTGATTTTGAGCTACAGGCAAAAAAAAAAAAGAAAAATGTCTATTTTTGAGGTTTTCACAAAAATGAGTTCATTAAGGTCTCGTCTAGCGATCCCTATGCTCCAAATAATATTTTTAGATGTTTAGTTACCTTTATTTGTACGTTTGCTTGATTTCTCGCGCTGACTGTCATCCGAAGATCCCAATAAATATACACAGAATTACAGTATTTAAGTATTCACGCAGACATAATCGGTTATGTCTTAAGTGAACGTTTGTGGAACTGTTGGGGAAAACATCTGATGTGTAACATTATATTAGATCCGTGCATACAGTAGGACTTAATATATAGGCCGTCTGTCTCATTAATGTTAATCTAATCTGCTCTTGATTGAACTGCTTTTGTAGTTTTAATAATGAACTTATCTGTAATGAACAGACTAAAGGGATTTTTACATTTGATTATTAGTTTTTCTTACTTGAATGCTTTTGTTTATGTAAAGTGAAAAAGTTAATGCATTATATGTTCAGCTGTTTTGCTTTTTGCATCTGTTCTTATTTATAATAAAGATAAAATAAAAAATAGCTATATTGTGAAAAAATTGGAGGAAAAGATGCAACGTTGCAGGTGCTTTGGAACCTTCAGAAAACTTTAACTCTATTTTTCTCAGAATTGACTCTATCGACTTCAAACGTGTGGCTCAGTCATTATTCCTCCGATTCCAACAAATCATGCATCAGTCTCAAAAAAAAAAATAACTCATTTTTGAACATTTGCTCCTTGTGATTAATTTTGCCAGCACAAGTCACATTTTTATCTCCTAACAGTCATCACTGGCATATTGGCGTATTATCAACGTGTCTAATTGTAATGTTTTCTCGTATTTTAATTTAAAACTGTGATTTAAGTACATTCAAATGAATTAATAAAATATCGCCCAGCCTTAAATCCACTAAAGCGGCTGTCTGCCACTACCTGGTTTTCAGTCATTAGCTGGTTTGTAGAGTCTGGTTGTGAATAACTGAATTCACAGTGACACCGTATTTAGCCGCAATGTGAACGCTGCACATCAAGATCATGTTATTCAGTAAATTCATCTGGGTTCTTCTCCACAGCTCGTGATTCAAGGCAGTGATGACATCGCCACTCGAGCGATAGACCTGCTGAAGGAAATATACACCAACCTCGGACCAAAGCTACAGGTGAATCAGGTGAGCTGGTGTTCCTCGCCCGACCGCCAGCCGCTAACACGCCGTTAAATCACGTCTGATCCGGTGCTGTCGCCGTTTACAGGTCGAGATCCATGAGGACTTCATCCAGTCGTGCTTCGACCGGCTCAAGGCTTCGTACGACACGCTGTGTGTGCTGGACGGAGATAAGGACAGCATTAACTGCGCCAGACAGGAGGCCATACGCATGGTGCGGGTTCTGACGGTGCTCCGAGAGTACATCACCGAGTGTGACAGCGACTACCATGAGGAGAGGACCATCCTGCCCATGTCCAGGTGCCTGCTGCACTTATACCAGACCTTCTGTGGTTCTGCTGGCCGTGGGATCGATTCCCGGGGCACAGCTTTCTGATGCAGTGGAGTCAGCGTGAAGAGTTAGAAGTTGAGACGGAAGTAGAGGCAGATCTTTTGTTCTGTATTGTGACGCATCTGAATGTTACAGATTATCAGAGCGTGAGTTTGCAGGGGCGGGGTTTATGAGAACGGAATGATCCACTGGAAGATCCAGTTATTATGTTTTAATTAAACAAGATCAAAACGTTTTTTAAAAATGAAACATGCACTGATGAATTCTTCACCATAAACCAGTCATAAGGGTAAATTTTTCTAAATTGAGATTAATGCATCATCTGAAAGATGAATAAATAAGCTTTCAATTGATGTATGGTTTGTTAGGAGAGGACAATATTTGGCTGAGATACAACTATTTGAAAATCTGGAATCTGAGGGTGCAAAAAAATCTAAATATTGAGAAAATCATCTTTAAAGTTGTCCAAATGAAGTTCTTAGCAATGCATATTACTAATCAAACATTAAGTTTTGATATATTTACGGTAGGATATTTACAAAATATCTTCATGGAACATGATCTTTACTTAATATCCTAATGATTTTTGGCATAAAAGAGAAATGTATAATTGTGACCCATACAATGTATTTTTGGCTATTGCTACAAAAGACTGCTTTTGTGCTCCAGGCTCACATATGATCTATAACGTGCATTTAGAAAATAAATGAGGTGAATTTATACTTGAAAGTCTGTCAAATGAACACATGCAGTAGGAAGCCAAACAAAGGTCTGAACTGCTCTCTGGTGTTGTCTGTGTCTGCGCTCCAGGGCGTTCCGTGGGAAGCACATCACTCTGGTGGTGAGGTTTCCCAATCAGGGCCGTCAGGTGGAGGACTTGGACATCTGGTCCCACACCAACGACACCATCGGCTCGGTCCGCCGCTGCATCCTCTCTCGCATCAAAGCCAACAGCACACACACTAAAGTAGAGCTGTTCATCGGAGGAGAGATCGTGGACCCCGCTGAGGACCGCCGGCTGATTGGACAGCTCAACCTCAAAGATAAAACTGTGAGCTTTACAAATGTCTGTGTGTGTGTGTATATCTATATTTGTCCAGAGATGAGCTACTAAAAGACTGGACGTTCTCTTCCTGTAGCTCATCACAGCGAAGCTCACGCAGGTCAGCAACAACATGCCCTCCAGCCCCGACAGCTCGTCCGACTCGTCCACCGGCTCGCCCGGGAACCACACAAACCAGTACAGCGACGGGCCGAACCCCGAGGTGGAGAGCTGCCTGCCAGGAGTGGTGAGAGCCATGCTTGTGCTTCATATGATAACCTCAGGTCTGAATGAGCCATGCATCTTATAAAATTAATCGTCACGTGAAAGATCACGTTGATGTTTGAATCGTGTTCGCGATCTTTAACGATCTGTTTAAGTGCTTTGTCATGTTAATGGTGACACCTCTCTTGCATGTTAGCTTAGCACAAATATTATACCTAGCAGTTACTTGCTGATCGCAAGTGTAGCCAAACACTGGAGCGCTTAGAATAGAGCAGAATCAGGTCCTCGCAGATGGAAAAAAAGAAAAGATGCGCACACAGGAATCGATGGGCGGAATCGAAATTAATTTTACAAAAAGTATCCGATTCCTGACCTTAAGTATCTGATTCTGGAATTGGAATCGGTGTTCGATACCCAACCCGAGTTATTAGAGATGATTTAATCAGTATAATGTGGGATATTTTATTGTATGTGCACAGTTCCTCTGTAGGTTGCCTCACTGAAAGCTTCGAGTTCATAAACCTATAAATCTTTTAATACACTGTTAGATCTTTATTTTAATTTTGAGATTTTTTAACTCATATTGTACATGTAAAACAATTGATATTAGTTATTAGTGTTTTATTTGGCATTGATTTTAACAAAATCCTGTGGAATATCAGTCATTTATTGGTATCGGCCAGGATTTAAATTTCTGGTCTGACGCACAGAATAGTCTGTCAGCACGTCTTGTTGAGGTGACTGTTTTTCTTCTCTCCTCAGATCATGTCGCTGCATCTGCGCTACATCTCCTTCTTGTGGCAGATCGCTGATCTGGGCTGCACCCTGAGCATGCCGTTACTGCGAGACGGAGCTCGAGTGCTCATGAAGCTCATGCCTCCAGGTCGCCGCAAACATCGTGATGACTTGCTCTGTAGCATGCGGTCTGGCTGTGAGGGTCACTGAAATGTGCTGCTTGTGTTCACAGATAACACTACAGTGGAGAACCTGCGAGCGATCTGTTTGGATCACGCTAAGCTGGGAGAGAACAGTCTGAGTCCCACTCTGGATTCACGCTTCTTTGGCCCGTCCGCTTCACAAGTGCTCTACCTCACCGAGGTATCTTCATACTGCTGTAAAACCATCGTTCGTGTGCTCCGTCACGCTTCTGCACCTGCAATTGTAATCATCGCAGTAGCTGTTGAACTTGACAGCAAATCAGCTCAGAAATCTTTGGTTTGTGTGGTGTCAGGTGGTGTATGCGCTGCTGATGCCAGCCAGTGGAACGCTGGGAGACGACGCCAGTGACTTCCAATACAACTTCCTGAAGAGCGGCGGTCTGCCTCTGGTTCTGGGCATGCTCACCAGGAACAACTTCCTTCCCAGTGCGGACATGGAGACGAGACGCGGCGCCTACCTGAACGCCCTGAAGATCAGCAAGCTCCTGCTCACTGCCATCGGGTTCGGACACGTGAAGGCCGTGGCGGAGGCCTGCCAGCCGCTGGTGGAGGGAACCAACCCCGCGTCACCAGTGCGCCACTCTTCTCACGTTAGGACTTGAGACTTGATTGTTTTCCTCACGGTGATGTGACTTTGTGTTTGTCTTCCAGATAAATCAGGCGACCCATGAACAGGCTCTGGTGCTGCAGAACGCTCTCCAGAGCATTCCCAATCCCGCCTCCGAGTGCATGCTGCGCAACGTGTCCCTCCGGCTGGCCCAGCAGATCTCCGACGAGGTTCCTGATCTTTACTGCTTTACAGTCGTAGTGTGAAGCCTACTTCACTCTGATCTTCATGTCTTTGTTGCTTTCCTTCATTGTGCAGAACTTCTTCCAGGCCTCAAAGTACATCCCGGATATCTGTGTGATCCGCGCCGTGCAGAAGATCGTCTGGGCTTCCGGTTGTGGGATGGTGCATCTGGTCTTCAGCTCGAACGAAGAGATCAGCCAGATCTACGAGAAGGCATGTTCATGGTTCATCAGCGCTCGCCACCAGTGTTTTTATCCCTCGTTTAAGCGTGCATCTGTCGTTCTGCAGACTAATGCGGGTAACGAGCCGGACGCTGAAGACGAGCAGGTGTGCTGTGAGGCACTGGAGGTCATGACCTTGTGTTTCGCTGTGCTCCCTACGGCCCTCGACACGCTCAGCAAAGAGAAAGCCTGGCAGACCTTCATCATCGACCTGCTGCTGCACTGCCAGAGCAAGTATGTACTTACAGGAGCAGTGCACTTCTGTTGAGATGCTCTCCACTCAGTTTAGAAATTTAATATAAAACGCCTTTACAGTAAATGTATTTACAGTGGACGCCTAATAGACCAGTGAGCTGCAGAAATGCACCGCTGAAGGTATTTAGTGTAAGTGTATGTGTTTTAGCTATCATCTGAAGCTCTGCTGTATTAGTGATGTACTTCCTGTAGGTGGATTTTGCTCCATATGAACAGTTTCGAACAACCCTTCCAGGTGCCCTTGTGCCGATACCAAGCACAAATAAGAGTTTACTAGTTTCACATGATCAGTTAATGTTAGGGATGCAGCAGAGAAAGAGAACAAAGGCAGAAATTCTTGTCTTAAGATGCGCTGATAGACACCTGGTTAAAAGTCTAAAGTGATTGAAATTTAGTTAGTACACATTAAAATCCCAAACATCAGAAGTGACGGATCATTGGATTATTTGTGCACTAATGAAGAGCGTTTACCTGCACTTGTGCTCGACTGCATTTCAGATAAACCAGCTGACGTGAAGGGCTTTGCCTGCGTATTAAACACAGACCTGTGGTTTGATCCTAATGGAACCAGATGGTTTTATATTGCTTGTTTATAGGCCTGTTTGCTTTTAGTGCATCAATGAGCCTCATTAACAAAGCATCTGAAAAACATCCTTTATAAATTGAATCAAATGCAACTTTTATAGAAGTGCATTCTGCTCCTGTTTCATGAACAAGAGGCGTTTTAAACTCCTGCATCTGGTCTCAGGTTGCGAGGCGCTTACAGAGTGGGAGTATCTGCCTCCGGTGGGGCCGCGGCCGACCAAAGGCTTCGTGGGTCTGAAGAACGCAGGAGCCACGTGCTACATGAACTCCGTGATCCAGCAGCTTTACATGATCCCGCCCATCCGCAACGCCATCCTGGCCATCGAAGGCACCGGCAGCGACATCGACGACGACGACACATCCGGAGACGAAAAGCAGGACAACGAGGTAAAAAGTGCACAGCCGTGTTACTCGAGCGTACTGAAGTCAGTTCGAATGCGTCTGAATGTGCATCATTGTGCTGCAGAGTAATGTGGACCCCAGGGATGATGTGTTCAGTTATCATCAGCAGTTTGATGACAAGCCCTCTCTCAATAAGGCCGAGGACCGTCAGGAGTACAACATCGGAGTGCTGCGGCGTCTGCAGGTCATCTTCGGTCACCTCGCCGCGTCCCGTCTGCAGTACTACGTGCCCAGAGGCTTCTGGAAACAGTTCAGGTACAGTCAGCCGTGAATGCATGTGGAGCACTGTGTGTACATCAGCCACAGCGAATCAGATTTTGTGTATAATTCGTGGGGAAGTTTAAATCCTTTTTCGTTTCCAAGCTTAATATCCAGAAAACACTGATGTTTTCGAGAGTTGTTTGAAGCACTTGACATAAGGGCTGGGCGATATGGCAAAAAATCTACATTTTTAACTAGTCTACTTGAAAATGTAGCTACAACATTATTCAAGAAACTTTATTTTTTATTTTTTATAATCCTCTAGTAGAAATGTATTTTCCGAATGCAACACACACATTGTAAATGTTAAATATCTTTTTGCAGAAAAGATGCATGAACTACAACTACATCTTGTACAAACTTGTCTTATACATATTATGTGTTCAGAAATAATACGAGGAAAATGCTTTAAAAAAAAAAAAATAATAATTCTCAGAAGTCAAGGTAATTCAGAATGACTGAAGGTAAAACAGCAGTAGATTATTATTAACTATAAAAGTTCTGTAAAAAATAATCAACATCAGCTTTAGTAGTAGTTCAATACAGGATTTTATTGGATTGCGCTGTTTTTCCATTGTTTTTTCTGTGTAAACATGGGCGCGTTTGACTGTTTAATTTAATTTATGTAAATATTAATATTAATTAATAATTATTCATGCATTTAGCAGACGCTTTTATCCAAAGCAACTTACAGTGCATTCAGGTTGTAACTTGCTATCATGCTTGCAACATGCTAGTCATGCTAGAATCATGTTATCAACATCTATCTAATCTATCTAAATTTTCAAACTTCAGGCTTTTACAACTGCTTTAAACTTTCAGGCTAGGCTTTCTCAAGCCAACCTAAAGTTTGTCTTGACCTTTTTTTATCTAGTTTATTTTTGTCATTCTGTCTGGTGATGCTAGTGGCTCAGAAGTGACACCGTGCACTTTTAATCCATGTGAAGTAAGACGACTGCGTGTGAAACGTTCCCGCAGGTTATGGGGGGAGCCGGTGAATCTGAGAGAGCAGCACGACGCGCTGGAGTTCTTCAATTCCCTGGTGGACAGTCTGGATGAAGCGCTGAAAGCCCTCGGCCACCCCAGCATGCTCAGCAGGATCTTGGGCGGCTCGTTTGCAGACCAGAAGATCTGTCAGGGTTGTCCTCACAGGTAAGACAAAGACGTGTCAATCATTCTGAGGATGTTGATTTGTTCCATCTGTATTAGTCTTGCTGCGATAAACGGTGTTAAGCCGCAACACCGGTTACGTCACTTGCTCACCGCAGCACCGTCGTCTTGATTTTTTTTATTGTAATAAAATGATTTAGTTCAGTTAAAGAACAGACACTACAATGAAAAACTGAACGCAGGGTGCCGAGCAACAGTCGCATCACAGATCAGAAGCAGGAGTCAGATTTCATTCCTCATGTGAGGAGAGACAGACCAGACCGTTGCGGGAGATTTAGTTACGAAACGAAATGAAAAGGAACCTGTTTGGAGATATTTTTGATTTTGAAAAGCCTGTTGACTTTTGCAGTTTATTTTTTATTTTTTTTACATCTAGGTGTATGCCGTGCCTCCAACTTTCTTATTCGTTTTGCTAATAAACATTCTATGTTTCTTATCTATTTGGTCCCACAGTGTTTGCTGATTTTCAGTTTTTTATTTAAACTTGGTGTAGGTTATTTTATATTAGGCCTATAGCATGGTGTATTTATATTCATTCTGTTAATAAAAGCTCTGTTTAATATAAGTGAGTTGGTCGTTGTACTGTTTTGTTGTTGTCCATTCAAGAAATTGATGCTGAATTGCTGCTAACTTAAAAGTGAAAGTAAAATGCACAAAAGCGAAGGAAAGCGAGGAAAACCCCAACAAACCCCAGTGAGACCGGTATTACCGGTGTTGTCACACATTGAATAACTAGTGGGAAAATGTAATCACCGTCACAACCCTAATCTGTATACGTGTGTTGTGTGTGTCTTCATAGGTATGAGTGTGAGGAGTCCTTCACAACACTGAATGTAGACATCAGGAACCACCAAAACCTCCTTGACTCTTTAGAACAGTACGTCAAGGGGGATCTCCTCGAAGGAGCCAATGCGTACCACTGTGAGAAGTGCAACAAAAAGGTGAGACGTGTTCCCTAAATCCGGTCTGATTGAAGTTGTGCAGACTGGTGAGCTTTGCTCTGGTTTGCCGTCAGGTGGACACGGTGAAGCGTCTCCTTATAAAGAAGCTCCCGCCGGTGTTAGCCATCCAGCTGAAGCGCTTCGATTACGACTGGGAGCGCGAGTGTGCGATTAAGTTCAACGATTACTTCGAGTTCCCTCGTGAGCTGGACATGGAGCCCTACACGGTGGCAGGCGTGGCGAAGCTGGAGGGTGACGAGGTTCCGCCGGAGAGCCAGGTCATCGCTGAGAACTCTGATCCGAACAGCAGCTCCCGCTATCGGCTCGTGGGTGTGCTGGTGCACTCGGGGCAGGCCAGCGGCGGACACTACTACTCTTATATCATGCAGCGGCACTGTAATGGCAGCGACGGACAGAAGGACCGCTGGTACAAGTTTGACGACGGCGACGTGACGGAGTGTAAGATGGACGATGACGAGGAGATGAAGAACCAGTGCTTCGGTGGAGAGTACATGGGCGAGGTGTTCGACCACATGATGAAGCGCATGTCGTACCGGCGGCAGAAGCGCTGGTGGAATGCCTACATTCTGTTCTACGAGCGCATGGACGCAGCAGGGGGCGACGGAGAGCTGCTGAAGTACATCTCCGAGCTGACGCTCACGCCCCGGACGAACCAGCCTAAAATGCCCTTGGCCATCGAGGCCAGCGTTCGCAAACAGAACGTGCAGTTCATGCACAGCCGCATGCAGTACAGCCTCGAGTACTTTCAGTTCGTTAAGAAACTGCTGACCTGCAACAGCGTCTACCTGAACCCTCCTCCAGGTGAGTGGTGTTTTCAAGATGCATTAAATCTGTCGCCGGACGGTCCAGCAATCCGTAAACACCTTCTGTTGGTGTTTTGTTAAGATTCACCTCTTTTCTGGTCTTTCTAGGTCAAGATCATCTTTTACCAGAAGCTGAAGAAATAGCGATGATTAGTATACAGCTTGCAGCTAGATTTCTGTTTAGCACCGGATTCCACACAAAGAAAGTCGTCCGAGGCCCTGCTAGTGACTGGTGAGCGTTTACTGTGTGTCTCTGCTTCTGATGCACTGATGAAAGTGTGGACATATCTACTCATTTTAGAATAATAGTAAAGTAAGGGAATTACTAAATGACTGAAGTTGCCACCCTTTGACTTATTCCAGCTCACATTGGTCATTTTCTCAACCAACATTAAACTGGCACATTTGTGTTGATTGACTCCTCTCCTCATCATAGACTGGACTTGTTTTTCTTTCAGGTATGATGCTTTGTGCATTCTGTTGCGTCACAGCAAGAACGTCCGCAGCTGGTTTGCACACAGCGTCCTCTTTGCCTTCCCCACGCGCTTCTCGGAGTTCTTGCTGGAGTGTCCGAGTGCGGAGGTGCGCGGAGCTTTTGCCAAGCTCATCGTGTTCATCGCACACTTTTCCCTGCAGGACGGACCCTGCCCTGCTCCGGTCACCTCGCCCGGCTCGTCCACACAGGTGAGGGAGAGAAATAACTGCAGTATTAACCTCAAAGATCTGACGGTGTCCCATATTCCTCAACCAGTAATTCGGCTGATCCTCATTGTGCTTGTCATAATTTTAGACTGAAAGCATTTAGGGCACTGCTTGCAGGGGAAATGGAGTTACTGGCCTTTTAAAGGTGACCTATTATGCCCCTTTTTACAAGATGTAAAATAAGTCTCTGATGTCCCCAGAGTGTGTATGTGAAGTTTTAGCTCAAAATACCCCACAGAGAATTTTTTATAGCTTGTTGAAATTGGCACTTTTAGAGTATGAGCCAAAACGCGCCGTTTTTGTGTTTGTCCCTTTAAATGCAAATGAGCTGGCCCTTTTCAGAAGTGGGCGGAGCTTCAAGAGCTCATGCTCCGGCAAAACAGGACAATCTCACGCAATCTGATTGTACTGTGCAGTAAATGCGCGTTTATGAATTACACAGACGGGGAGCACGGCGCGATAAAAATAACCCCATAGCTGGTCTCATGGTGCCTTCATGTGCTATCACATTATGAGCTCGACAAATTCAAGCAGTCGACTTCACATTGCTTTCATATGCAATTTTTAACTACCACATTCCTATTTACGATCATTCTGGTAGCACGTGAAGGCAGCATCAGTGAAAACAGGCAGAGACAATGGTAGCTTTAGCAACATTAGCCTTACAGAGAGCAAAGAAGCTCTTTTGGAAAAAACAAAATATGACGCGTGTTGCTCACGTTGTCTGGAGCTGATGTTCGCGCACGAAGCGTTGGTATCGATCCCTCTTTCAGAAGCAGTCTTTGCACAACTCCAGCGCTGAACTGACCCTCGTTTGTGAGGCAGTCCGGCGTAAAATGATTAGCACAAACATATAGGACTTTCCCTTTTTTTTCCGGGACATTTCCTTCGAAAATGAAATGTAACCACCGTGTCCTCGGCGGTCTATGGAGACTCCTGTGTTCGTTGGTGCATCCCAACACACGACACTTGTAATGCCTCTTTGGCACTGACAGCAGCTACAGCAAGAAAACAGTAATGGTGGACGGCTGCTTCTCACTCAGGGCGGGGCCTATGCTAATAGGCCGGAGAGCATCACAAATGGGCGGGACTTTCCCAAGTATGACATCATTATAGGGGGCAATCAATCGAGTCTGTTTCTTTGCCTAATCAATATAGAATTTGGAGGAGTTGGTCTATTTCTTGAATAATAGGTAATACAATAAGATTTTTAATAAGCATTAGGCCAAGAGTTTAGTTGCTAATATGCTGAGAAATTGACAATTGATAGCTAAAATGCTAACATCTACATTAATGCAACTGGCTGATCAGACACTTTTATCCACAGCAACTTGCATTGTTATCTGTTCATACATTTCGCTCTACTAGATCAACACATGTTTGTTTGTTTGATTGTTCAGGAGCCAGATGATCAGGAAGCACCCGATGAACACGACTCGTCGCCACCGGAGGACACTGCGCTCTATCCTCATTCTCCAGGAACGCAGTATCAGCAGGTGACGTCCACACGCTAGTCCTTTTTACACGAGTTAGACGGCTGACAACTAGCTGTGCTTATATCAAACACTGTGCCATGTGCACAGCACAGAATGTCTTGCACCGTTTCTTGTAGGTGTGTAATATTAGAAGAGAAAAGGAACGTAGACGTATTTCCTGCTGCTCTTTCCTCCTCTTTCACACTCTTGCTCTCTGCAAACCCGATGACTGTTCTGCCAGATTGTGGTTTAATGCCACATCAGTTCAAACCAATTTGAAGCATGTTGTAATGACTGCCACGAGTCTCATGATCTTAACTTATTATTAAATCATTACCAGCCACTCTCATAGATCTCACTCGTGTTGTGTTCCCTCTCTCTGCAGCCTAATAACCAGCCTCACGGGCAGCCCTACACCGGCCCGGCCGCCCAGCACATGAATAACCCGCAGCAAGCCCCGCAGAGGCCTCAAGAAAGCTGGGAGGGAACCGACGAGGTCCCTCCAGTCCAGACTACAGAGTAGCAGTCGCCCACACCTTGCCTCGAGACCGCATCCGCTCGTCTCCAGGACCGAGACCAGGCCTTACAAACAGCAGTCTCGTAACGTACTCTATGCCACCCAACTCCTGCAGCACTGACGTCTCTCTTCTCCACACTAGATCTGTCTGATGATGAACCTGGAGCGACGTGAGTGTCCACACTGTCTGCAGACGAGCTGCGTGGGTACAGCTCTTGGAGTGATCTGTCACTGTAGCGTGAGCGTTCAGGAATGGTGATGGTGTATATAGTGTGCAAATATCTAGACCTTTAGACCCCCTCCAGTTCCATCATCTTCATCTAAAAATACCACAGCAGCCGAATGAAGGGAAACCCGAGGCTTCGTCGTCGCCGGGTGTTGCTCGTGTGTGAGGATGAGTTTGCTGCGTCAGCACCGAGGCACACAAACATTACATGCTCATGACTCTCCGTGGGGTTTCTGGAGCAACTCGGCGTCACTCTACTGATTTAGAAAGCATTGAAATCTTTCGGCGCTTCTTATTTGTTTTGCTTTTCTTCATTCATCAGGGCGCCTTCGGCCTGTTAGGAGTGTGCTGTGATCTTCTGTTAGGGTCTTTAACACCACTTTCTCGTCCATCCACTTCAACCTCATTAGCAGCTGGTGGCTGCAGATTTACTCCACAGACTAAAGTCTCTCTGGCACTCGAGTCCATGTTTCATTTGTATTGTCAGTGGGCTGGAAAGTGTAATAACTCATCTTGTTTTGCCACCATTTAATCAAATTTCAGTTGCCCTAGTTCTGAGTCTGCCTCTTGGCTCCTCCCACTTCCTCCGTCCCTGTCCAATGAAAATGCAGCCACGGCTACACTGCTCTGTATCCGGGGAGATTTGCAGGAAGGTCATCGTGCTCCGGGATTCATCAACTCTGCTGGATTTATAAAGTGTGGCTCTTTTGTCTGAATACCAAAATGCCAGCGAAGGAAGTGGGAGCCCACCCTATTCTATTTTGCCGTTTTCTTTGATGGAGGTTATTTTGTTGAATTTGAGAAGAAAGAGTTTGAGCGTTTGAATGAAAAGGCCTTGTCCTAGTGTTGTAATTTTTAAGAGGATATTCACTCTACAGAGTTCTGTGAGCCCTGTTTTTGCCGAGCGTAGTTTACGGTGTGCGGTTGGATTCTGGAGCTGCTTTAGCCATGTGAAGTTTTCACTTGAAGTCTTTCTTTCCCTGCACAGACGTATAATAACAGAAGCACTGCGCCACTGGAAACAACAAATTACACATTTAAATGCAAGTTTTACTTTTTATTAGCTTTCCGATGGTTTCTACAAGAAGGTACATTTTGTAAATACCTAATGCACGCAGAAACACGCTCGTTAAATCATTGTGTGCTGATAGATTTTATTCAGCAGAAGGTTATCCTGAAACATCTGCAGACATCCTGACAAAGACTGAACGGCCCTGAACTAGATCTTGACGGATCGAGTGGGTAGTGAGTGGGGTAAACCATCTTAACTAGCACTACAGGTCGACCTTCTCTCAGGCCATCTGTTAAGAATACTTCTTCTGTGACCGAGAGAATCTCACAAGCTCCATTTTTGTAAATGCTCATTAGAGTGACATTTGCCTTCTGCTTTGTTTTTGCTCTTTCAGGTTTAATTTTGTTTGAATTCTAAAGCTCTTTTAGTGAAACGTGCATGGATAATATTCCTCGGCCTTCGAGCACTGTACAAACCCAGCACACTGTAAAATTATACTTTAAAGGTAAAAAATAAATGGTATTTGAATTACGTGTCTGTCTGATAAACTGACCTACATCTGCTCAAAACATCTGATTCAGTGCTCATGGTTTAAACACTTGAATGCAGCACATCCTTGTTTTTGACCAGAGTAACAGCATCACATTGCAAAGGGTTCATCACTAAGGACGTGTTCTGTGCAATGACTGAACAGCTTGACTCTTTCTTTTGAAGCGGTTATGATCTTCAGACACTCAGGTCTGTTCTGCAGAGACTGATACACATTTCACTCACTGCTGTACTGTTTGCATCCTGTAGCTCAAAATTATGATTCAGAAAATGTGTTTGCGCTTGTAGAACAAATGAACTACACTTGCAGGTGATCTGTGAGGAGATGAACTGCAGCAGTGTTAAATGACCGACGAATGTCAGCTCAACTAGGCCTCATCCGCAGGTGTAAACAGCCCCAGGTGTATGGAAGGCCAAAAGGGCCAAAAACACGTGAATTTTATTGTATTCAACACGTATATGAAGTGTTAAAAATCAGTTTGAACGGGTCAGTCCACTTGTCCAAATACCCACACTTGCGGTCACTTGAGAGCGCGTGCGCGCGACAGGACGTAAGTGCGCAAGACTGTCCCAGGTCTTAAAAACGCCAGAGCGCAGTGCCCTTAACGCACACTAAATCCACACTATCTCGAATACCGCTCCGAAGCACTATTCGAGGCTTAGTGTATCCCATCATGCATCACGTTCTGGAAATAAATCGTGAGACTTTTTGCCGAGATCTCGCGAGAGGTCACGGAAACCTTTCCAATGCAAGTTAAATATCAATATAATAATAAGCTATTACATATAATACATACATACACTGTTTTTACGTTTTATTGGTGCAAAGATGAGTAGTGGTGATATTTATTTTGTACAACATTTGCAACTGCTTTTTATCACTTAATTAGAAGCACCACAAATTAAAATTGTCATGTTATAGGGACGACTGAACAGACATTTAGAAGTTGATTTTAAAATGCAAAGTATTTAAAATTAAAATAAAGCTGTGTAAACGCTTGCATTTTTACAACACTACAAGTGTGTCCCATCAGGTGATGAAGAGTTCGACACACACTCGTGGTCTTCATGCTCACTTGAACACTTGGGCCAAATACAGGAAATACATCATATAAGTAGTCAAGTGGTCAAGTGCAAAGACCACAAGTGTGGGTATTTGGACAAGGCTAGCGTCACTGGCTGCTGAAGACTTGGGTCAAACCATTTCTGTGCGCTAAGAGGGGTGTACCATTCATAGACTAGACTACCACCATTTAACATGCCATAGATCAGCTTATTCAGCCTTTTTATTTTGTACTTTGTGTATAGCCTATAGAAATTACATATTGAATTTTTTTGCAGTTTTATGAATAATTAGATAAAAAATAAAATAGCCTCGTTTTTCTCCACTCATGCCTTTTTGTAAATAAACACATTAGTGGGCATTCTAGCTTTAACAGTGCTCAAACTTAAATTAGCTTTCAAGCGTTAAGCGTGAAATACGCTTATTTAACGTGTTGCAATTCACGTGTTTTTGGCCCCTTTAGCCTTCCACAGCTGTGGCGTCGCTGCCATAGACTGAACGCTCGCTCCTCGAAGTCTCGCGTGAAGAGCGTCACGCGGTGATTCTGTCGTCCAATAAAATGACGCGGCTTCCGCTGCGCTCTTATTTCAGCCTCAGCTTGAGAAAGACGCGCAGCTCGAGTTCCGAGTATCGTCGACGCGGAGTCTAATTCAGACGCTCTGAAGATTATTAAAACCCCGACGTTTCCTTTTAAAGCGACGTTTGCGTTTCCGTGTTTCTCTCCTTTGTTCAAAGTTTCAGGTTCCAGCGGCCGGCGTCGACGGGACTCACAGGCAGCGGAGCGCGAGCGACACACCGGCGAACAAAGAAACCCGTCTGCGCGAGAGATCCGCCTTCTGCAGCCCACAGCGATGAGTCATGTGTCCGGCGACGGTGTGCACGGGCTGGACCAGCAGGTGAGCTGCGCGGGGTTAAGATGGAGGCGCTGCTGTCGACGAGCGGCTGATGGCGGAGCCGCGGCGCGTCTGTTTGTCGCGCGGCTGCGTCCACGGGGTTCCGGGGGTCGAGTCTGGACGCAGAGATCCGGTGTAACGGTATGAGTGTCCGCGTCGACATCGAGCAGCTGGCGCGTGTCTGGCCTGTAACTGAGCTTCTTCTGGCCTTTTGTCTGACCAGCTCTTTTCCACTGCGTTCGCGCTTATATTGTGTATCTGCTGTCGCTACTTCTCTTAGAAGCCGGCTTTATTTAGTTTTGTACGTCGGATGATCCCGCGAACATCGCGATGTAACGTACCGAATCTTCCAAGAGCGTTAACTTCCTGTAACTGCGCGCGCAGCGAGTAAGTCTTGAGTTTAGTTCGCGTGCTGAAGTGCGAGGTGACGTTACTTTAGTGACGCGTGGCGTTGTTTATAATCGCCTAAACCAGCCTGGACGGTTTGAGTGATATCGTGGGTTAAGGTCGGTTATATCGTGAAACACCGAAGGCTGGAGTGAAGTTTGTGATCTCTGCGTCCGCACTGACCCCAGACCAGCTCTTACAGGGGTTTCTGTGCTCCTCACATCAGCTCTAACGAGGTCTCTTCTCTTTCAGCTCGCTGCTCTAGACTTGAGCTCCGCAGATGTTCAAGGAGTCCCTGGAAGTGAGTATCTGTCTCGCTCTTCTTCTGCCTTCAGTTCTGCTCCGGATGAAGGAGAGTTGTGTCTCGTGCTAACTGAGTCTGTCTTCTGCAGGGCGTTACATTCCACCTCATTTAAGGAACAAAGAAGCTTCCAAAAATGGTACTACACTTTTCTTCTTGTCTTGTCTGTGTTAACCCTTGAGCTCCAGCGCCGGGTGTGATGTCTGATTTAGAGCCACGCTGGCTGGGTTTACTTGCACCACTAATGTTTCAGTCGGACTGAATGCATTCTGATTGAATCTTTACATGAACGCTGAATAAAGTGATCTGGTTGATGTGTGCGTTTAGATGTCAGAAGCTTTGACCTGCGCACACTGCACAGATGTGTCCCTGGAGCACAAAACCAGTCATTAGGGTCAGTTTTTCGAAATTGAGATGCATTCATCATCTGAAAGCTGAATAAATAATCTTTCCATTGATGTATGGTTTGTTAGGATAGGACAATATTTGGCTGAGATACAACTATTTGAAAATCTGGAATCTGAGGGTGCAAAAACATCTAAATATTGAGAAAATCATCTTTAAAGTTGTTCAAATGAAGTTCTTAGCAATGCATATTACTAATCAAACATTAAGTTTTGATATATTTACGGTAGGAAATGTACAAAATATCTTCATGGAACATGATCTTTACTTAATATCCTAATGATTTTTGGCATAAAAGAGAAATGTATAATTGTGACCCATACAATGTATTGTTGGCTATTGCTACAAATATCCCCCAGCGACTCAACACTGCTCACATACAGTTTGCTGTGGTTAGTGCACAATAACCATTCTCCTACACGGTTTCTTTATTTATTTTAAACGGCAGAATTAGCTAATATTGATCTATTTCTGGTCATAATTTGGCACCGCTGTGCCGTGCTGCTTATATTTATCAGGCAGTAAAAACGTCTGTCGTCTGTGGCTGAGAATCTGAAACGGGGACTGATGGGACGTCGTCCTGCTCCACTTCACAGACGCTGAGTGAAGAGAGTTTATAATGACGGGACACTCATTTATTCAGCAGGAAGAACAGCTCGTTCCGCGCGTCATTAACACTATATCTGCATCATTGCACATGCGCAGTCCTTCCAGTTTCGGTTTTCAATCTGATCGAGTGTTTACATGCACTCTCGATCGTACTAGAAAAGGAATAAACCACAGCTTTCAATCCGATCTAACTTTCATTCGGATCGATTGAGGCGTTTACACGAAGGCTTTTCAGTCCGATCGAGCCGTCGATCGGATTACTTGGTTGCGTGTAAACCGTGTTTGTGGCGCAGCTTGTCTGCAGGACGTCTAGTCTATCGTTCGCTTCGGTCTAGATGCCAGTGCGCGTCTGTCTCGAACACTTTACACGTGCATGTTGTTCAGTACTCATCCTGACCCAAAATCGAGTGCTTTTCCACCGGCGTTTCTGGATCATTTTATCCCCCCTCCATCTTTTCTCCATTGACAAGTGATCGATATGCTGGCATGCACAAAAACCACTTACAGCAAGCTTGTCTGAACCGTATTGGCCGAGACTCTCAGCACTATAGGTTTGAGATGCTCCGGGACCTTTAGTCTTATCCTTGTGACGAGGCGGTTTGGCCCAGCACCCTCCTGACTATACGTTTGTTCTTTTAGCAGGAGCTTATTCCTCTGCTAGACAGAGCGGTTACTCGGTGGCACCAGGAAGGAGCTGTAAGTTTCTATTGACAGCCTTTAGCTAAAGAGACTTTGAGGGGAAATCCTCAAATATGCATGATTCCACGATTAATTCTCAGCACACACGTGGAATCGTAACGGCTTATTTCAGCCACATTTCTTTCCAATGCCAGATTGAACAAAAGTGCTCTTCAAAGCCTCATTTGCAAAGACCCCACTCAGATAAGGGGGGAAATATTTAGAGTGCATGCTCCCATGTCTGCATTTACTTGAATTTTCAGCATTTTGCAAGCAATTTCAATGTAGTCGGTCAAGTCGAGGACTGGTTGCAGACTACCTAACTAGTGCCGAGAAGTCCATGCCTTACTTGACTAACTGCTTTGCTTTTGTCCATCCGGCCCCAGAATGCTCCGCTCCATGTAACGTTTCTAGCACACGTGTGTTTAATAACCCCGTCCTCTCGCTCTCTCACAGATTCTCCCGGAGGATGGGATAACGGACGCAGCAATGGCTTCGTGAACGGCTGCCATGATGGCCGAGACAACCGCATGAATGGGGGCAACAGTTTCGGTGGCCGCGGCTCCATGCGCAACGACCGCGGAGGAAGAGGAGGCTTCAGAGGTAACACCAGCGGCTCCTACAACCCCATCCAGCCAATGCAGAGCGCAGGCAGGTGTCGTCACCATACGTCTGAGAACGCTTGCGTTGCTGTTTGACTACACGACTTGCACTGCTGCTTTTTGATGTGAATCGTTCTCTCTTTATTAGGATTTGGTTATGAAAACAAAGATGCCAGTGGCTGGAATGCCCCAAAAGACACTGCCTACAACAGCTTTGGCGGCCGCTCTGACCGGGGCAAATCATCTTTCTTCAATGACCGCGGGTCTTCATCCAGGGGGCGGTGAGGCTTGCATGCTTTCTTTAGTTGCTGCTTTGTCTCTTTATCAAATAACTTGTGATGGAAGTCTCTGTAAGTCCTGGGTTTGGCTGAAGCAGTGTTGTTTGGCAGGTATGAGCGTGGAGGTTTTGGCGGCGGTGGGAACAGCCGATGGGGGGAGGACTCCAGAGACGATGAAGACTGGTCCAAACCGTTGCCTCCCAATGAGCGTGTGGAACAGTGAGTGTTGCTGTTTTGACAAAATGCTGCTTCCAAGTTCCTGTGAAGGTGTTCCTACTTCCCCTGTCCCTGAACAAAAACTAGCTATGATGTGTGAAGTAGTTGTAGCAGTGTTTTACTCAAAGATATGAGTGCTTTTAAAATTCTGCAGTGAAGAGCATCAGATTGAAGTAGTTACGACATGGTCGTTCATATAATCTTGTAAATGTGAGCATTGAGTTAACTTGGCGTTTGCGTACGGTTTTTTTAACCGTACGGAGTTTAGCCTGACACTTGTTCCCGTTTTCCTGCAGTGAGCTCTTCTCTGGAAGCAACACAGGGATTAACTTTGAGAAATATGATGACATTCCTGTTGAAGCCACAGGCCAGAACTGTCCACCACATATTGAGAGTGTGAGTCACCTGATCATGATCCGAGTTTAATTGCAAATTATTTGGTTTTTTTTTATCACCGTCTTTGTGTTTTTGTAATACAGTTCCATGATGTAGATATGGGAGAGATCATTATGGGAAATATAGCCCTGACCCGCTACACACGGCCCACTCCTGTCCAGAAGCACGCTATTCCCATCATCAAGACTAAGAGGGACCTGATGGCGTGCGCACAGACGGGTGAGATGTCCGCATGGTTGATCACTTCTTTTCTTCGTCCCTATGTGCGCGTGTATGGTAAATGCTTGATTGACCTTGTCTTTGTGACTGTAACTAGGTTCTGGTAAGACTGCAGCCTTCCTGCTGTGCTATTCCCATCATCAAGACTAAGAGGGACCTGATGGCGTGCGCACAGACAGGTGAGATGTCCGCATGGTTGATCACTTCTTTTCTTCGTCCCTATGTGCGCGTGTATGGTAAATGCTTGATTGACCTTGTCTTTGTGACTGTAACTAGGTTCTGGTAAGACTGCAGCCTTCCTGCTGCCGGTCCTGAGCCAGATATACACTGAAGGACCGGGAGAGGCGCTGCAGGCGGTGAAGAACAGTGCACAGGTAGCACCTCCTGCGTGTTAGTTTGCCAATAAAGAACTGAGGGGCACAACTTGTTTACGCCCCTAGGGCCAGGCTTCGGGCCAATTTCATGTCATAGCTCACACGCGGGCCGGGCATCGAGCCAGTTTTGGACTTCTCCTATTTTTATATTTTAGTGAGATATTAAGTGTTTTTTACTGCGGAGATGGCTTCATCTTTGCAGCTGACTCTGCCATTAGAGCGAAAGTCACCATTTAATACGGTTTACATAATGATGCGGTTTTGTTTCTAATTGAATTTTCATTTAAAGTAGACATTTCAAGCTTCCTATAGGTATGTTTCTCATGTGTAATGAAAGTGGTGAGGCCTCTACGCTGAGTTTCGGTTAATTTTTTTTCCTGTGACACTTCAGTTTACTGAGACGGCAGAAAACGCATCCCGTTTTCTTTATTTTACAAAAGCACAACGCTTCGTTGTCGTGTACACCAAATTAGACCCTTTACAGTTTTCGGAATGGATTTTATTCTAGGTAAGTCGAGTGTTGATTTGAGAAGGCTAAATTGATCAAATGTGGTAAACTCGCTGTTGGCTGCTTGGTTGTCACTTTAAAAAAAAAAAATAAAGCTTGAATTTAAGTTTTCTAAACTCTTAAAGAAACAAAATTAAATATAATCACGTTGATATTAAAAACAAAACTTAATTATTTTAATGGCTGCAACCGTAGTATAGGCTGTGTAATGGGGAGGAGGAAGAAAGAAAAAATAA
>NW_015505756.1:685275-686535 GCF_001515645.1 Sinocyclocheilus grahami
CTGGCGCTCCAGATCTACGATGAGGCCAGGAAGGTAATAAACAACCGAACCAGAACACCGTCTCATTGGAACTTCCTGATTACTGTCAGATGAAATGCATTTAAACCTCGTTGTTGTTGTTTTTTCTGCCCCTTATCTAGTTTGCGTACCGCTCTCATGTGCGGCCCTGTGTGGTGTATGGAGGCGCTGATATCGGTCAGCAGATTCGTGATCTGGAGAGAGGCTGCCATCTGCTGGTGGCCACTCCTGGGCGTCTGGTGGACATGATGGAGAGGGGCAAGATCGGCCTGGACTACTGCAAGTACGTCAAAGATCTGCTGCACTTTTTGCCTGTGTGGAATGTGGTTTTGTTTGCTGCCGTTGCCTTACAATTTGTGATTTGCATTCCCATTTCGTTGTAATTCAAACCTTTGGAATTCACTTCCTTTTGGTTACTTTTAATGGTCCTTTGGGTACCCCGTGGAAGAATGCACTAGCTTCTCATATTTTCACTGTTTTGTGGTTTGACAATGAGCTGTGTGTTTCTGTCATTAGTTATCTGGTGCTGGATGAAGCAGATCGGATGTTGGACATGGGCTTCGAGCCACAGATTCGTCGTATCGTCGAGCAGGACACCATGCCGCCCAAAGGGCTTCGTCAGACCATGATGTTCAGTGCCACCTTCCCCAAGGAGATCCAGGTGAGTGTTGCAGGCTAATCTTTTTAAAACCCCTCGTGATGTTACAACCTCAGGACGGCTCTGGCATGTACTGTTCGTTAGACTTGTCTGAAGAGCTTTTGGGTTTCTTAGATCTTGGCTCGTGACTTCCTGGAGGAATATATCTTCTTGGCTGTGGGCAGGGTTGGTTCCACCTCTGAGAATATCACCCAGAAGGTGGTGTGGGTTGAAGAAAATGACAAGAGGTCCTTCCTGCTCGACTTGCTCAATGCCACAGGTAAGTTTGTAAATGGCCTCCCGAACACTCAACCTTCATCTGATTTTTGTCTGTGGTCATTTCAGTATGATCTCTTCACAGAGGATGTCATGTTTGAGATTAAATTAGCTTGTTTTGTGAGTGGATTAAACTAGTTTTTAGGTTGAAGTCACTCTTTGAGGTTGAGGACAATGGGACCACTCTACACACCAGAAATGACATTGAAAATTGTGAATTGCATGCATGCTCCGCCAGCACCTGAATGCAGAGCTTCGTCTTAACCCATGTAAACCATATCAAAACTGATATTTGTTGAAGCTCATCATAAGGTCTGGTTTTATTCAGT
>NW_015505756.1:686810-691904 GCF_001515645.1 Sinocyclocheilus grahami
GGAGATGGCTTCATCTTTGCAGCTGACTCTGCCATTAGAGCGAAATTCACCATTTAATACGGTTTACATAATGATGCGGTTTTGTTTCTAATTGAATATTCATTTAAAGTAGACATTTCAAGCTTCCTATAGGTATGTTTCTCATGTGTTATGAAAGTGGTGAGGCCTCTACGCTGAGTTTCGGTTAATTTTTTTTCCTGTGACGCACTTCAGTTTACTGAGACGGCAGAAAACGCATCCCGTTTTCTTTATTTTACAAAAGCACAACGCTTCGTTGTCGTGTACACCAAATTAGACCCTTTACAGTTTTCGGAATGGATTTTATTCTAGGTAAGTCGAGTGTTGATTTGAGAAGGCTAAATTGATCAAATGTGGTAAACTCTCTGTTGGCTGCTTGGTTGTCACTTTAAAAAAAAAAAATAAAGCTTGAATTTAAGTTTTCTAAACTCTTAAAGAAACAATTAAATATAATCACGTTGATATTAAAAACAAAACTTAATTATTTTAATGGCTGCAACAGTAGTATAGGCTGTGTAATGGGGAGGAGGAAGAAAGAAAAAATAAATAAATAGTCCAATCGGACTCGGGCCGAGAATTCTGATAAGCTGTGAGACAAGGGCCGGGCTAGGGCCTGATCGTCTCAGGCCAGGGCCTAGATTTGAGGCCCATGCAGGGCTTTAATGTAGTTCTCATGGTGTTAAGATTTTTACTTGAATTTTTTTTTTTTTTTTTTCCCTCCCCTGATATTTCTTTGGGAGTAGTCATGCTCCTTTTCAGTGTTTCGTTCCTGCGGTTGGATCTGTGCATGAAGTGGCATGTAACCAATGCCATGTTGAATTGTAAAGCCATAAGACTGCTGTAATTTGGTTGCATTCAGCAGGACAGCACATGGTGGTTCAGTATGGCTGCGACTACAGTAGTCTTCTGAATTTAACAGTTCACTTCTATGAGATCCAAATGCTTGTCACTCCCTGTTTGCCATATGCTGCCATTCATTAGCTTCTACTCGTACTGAAGCGTGATGCAAGTTGTTGATAGTCTTCATCTCATCCAACAGGTAAAGAATCTTTGACCTTGGTGTTTGTTGAGACCAAGAAGGGAGCGGATGCTCTGGAGGACTTCCTGTATCGTGAGGGCTACGCCTGCACCAGTATCCACGGCGACCGTTCCCAGAGAGACCGCGAGGAAGCGCTCCATCAGTTCCGTTCAGGGAGATGCCCCATCTTAGTAGCCACGGCTGTATGTCATCTTCCCGCTTTGGTTTGTTTAATCTTTGGTATGTTTTGGTGCAAGTCTCAAACTCTTTTGTTCCGCAGGTGGCTGCTCGTGGTCTGGACATCTCCAATGTGAAACACGTCATTAACTTTGACCTGCCTAGTGACATCGAGGAGTACGTCCACCGCATCGGGCGAACCGGTCGTGTGGGAAACCTTGGTAATTGCGATGACAGTGTTGATACGCTTGCTGTAGTATACAATGGAACATTTGACTGCTGTTTAGTGCCAGATCCTAATGCATCCCAGTGAATTCAGTCGTTTTGTTGGGTTGTCTCAGGTCTTGCCACATCATTCTTCAATGATAAGAATAGCAACATCACCAAGGATCTGCTGGACATCGTGGTGGAGGCCAAACAGGAAGTCCCCTCCTGGCTGGAGAGCCTGGCCTATGAGCACCAGCACAAGAGCAGCAGCCGCGGGCGCTCCAAGAGGTGAAGCGGTTTCCCCAAGCCTTTTGCTTTCACCATCGTCCCCCGGGCACCCTGTTAAACCGGTTTGGTGTTTTTCAGGTTTTCTGGTGGTTTTGGTGCCAGAGACTACCGTCAGACCAGCAGCAGCACCAGCGGCGGAGGCTTCGGGAGTCGCGGCGGCCGTAACACCGGCGGTCACGGAGGAAACCGTGGATTTGGCGGGGGTAAGGGTCGGTTTCGCTCAGGAACAATGCCCTCATTGGGGGAAGAGTCTCTGGTGGCTTTTCTTGATTGGCTGCTTTGGAAGATATTTTCCTGTTTAGCTGCATGACAACACAGTTCTCGAGTAACGTACCTGGTGTTTCTGGTCCTCAGGTGCGAAACGATGACTTTCTGCTATAGAGTAAAAAGCTGGTCAATGCAGCGGTTGACAGATTGATGATAATGCAACTTCACTTGCATTGAAGTATCACAAAGCAAGTTAATTTGATAGGACTTGGTTTATATTTGTGACAAGACGTGATCTTTTATGCTAGTCGCTTATATTAAAATTATGCACCATCTTTTACAGCAATGTTTTCACACTAAACCTGTAACTGATTTCTATTCATGCCATGCAAAGTTCTGCTGTATAGGGTTGCCAACTTCAGAGAAGGAACAGAAGGGACAATCGTGGTTCTTTAAAGAGAAATAAGGGACACTGTAATATTTGTAGCGTACCACATGGTGAATGTCTCTTCAGTGTTCGGCAAGTTATGTAGGTGTATAACCGGTTCCCAGACGTAAACGCTTTTCTTTGGTTTAACCAATATATGTAAGTTTTAATTCTGAAATAGAATTGTAATGTCGTGCCAAAAGGTCACAATATACACAAACCCTTGGCTAGAACAAACGACCACTTTAGAACTGCAGTTGTGTAGTAACTTATATAATCACGACAGCAACACTTAAAACATCCTCAACCCCTCTTATTTAAGATACAGATAGAAACACATCTGGCATAAAAGCTGAAACCATAACAACTGAATGTCTGAAACGTCAGTCAACGAAGCATTTTCTAAACAATGGCACTTAAAATTTAGAAATGAACTGTATGAAAGAATGAAAATGCATATTTTTCAGTTCAAGAGTACTTGGAGAATTAGTGTTGGCTGCATTTTGTGTTTAAATAATGAGATCCAAGGTTAAGAATATGTTAGAAGTTATACTTTTTTTTTTTTTACTCCGTTTAACAACATTAACTAGACGACTTGACTTTTTGATCGCGTCTTCGCTCGGGTCGATTGCATGCTTTCTTGCGTGGCTGGATGTTTGGACTACAGTCTACGGTTTAGACTCGTGATCAATATTCAGCTTGCATTCGCCAAAACGCAAATCAAACGATTTGTCCAAAAAGAATAATTATTCTCAGTTAAAGGGGTCATATGATGCGATTTCAATTGTTTCTTTCTCTTTGGAGTGTTACAAGCTCTTGGTGCATAAAGAAGATCTGTAAAGTTGCAAAGACTAAACTCTCAAATCCAAAGAGATATTCTTTATAAAAGTTAAGAGTCAGCCACGCCCCCCTAAAACGCTTCATTCTAACACGCCCCCACATGTCTACCTCACTATGTGGGAAGATTTGCATAACGCCGCCCAAATGTTCACGCACCCGAAATTTGAACGATAAACAACCATGCCAAGGTTTGGAAAAAGTTAGAAATATTTTTGTAAATGTGTATCAGTGCAAAGTGTTCAGATTCTCCAGTTCTTATTTGTTTTGGTTTGGTTTTTTTTCCAATATAGATTTTATTTTCATTTGTACCCCCAGTGAATGTCTGGCACACGGCAATCTTAAGTAACAAAAACATGTGGTTATTCTCTATTGTTGCATTTGCATATTGGGCTCTGGCGCTGGTGTTCTCTGACAGGTTTGGCTGAACATTCGGTCTTAATTACAGAAGCAGTTATGAGTGGAGTGTTGAAAGCATGCAATGAAAGGCTTTTAATTGACCAGATCATGTGAAAGAACATCACCGGAGCCCTTAGAGTTAGAGTATTTGCTTTATGTACTAGTTTAGAGGCTGTGCACTGCACGAAAAATGAAATGTGTGTTTATTGTATTTTACCAAATTAAAGTTGGAGATTGCAAATACAGAAACCGCTCGGGCATCCGTGCATCTTAAGTGATTGGATACTAAATCCCTGCTATTACCTTAAAAGGACCGTTCAGCCAAATCGAACATTGTCTTTTACTTGCTTTCATGTTGTTCTGAAACGATGACTTTCTGCTATAGAGTAAAAAGCTGGTCAATGCAGCGGTTGACAGATTGATGATAATGCAACTTCACTTGCATTGAAGTATCACAAAGCAAGTTAATTTGATAGGACTTGGTTTATATTTGTGACAAGACGTGATCTTTTATGCTAGTCGCTTATATTAAAATTATGCACCATCTTTTACAGCAATGTTTTCACACTAAACCTGTAACTGATTTCTATTCATGCCATGCAAAGTTCTGCTGTATAGGGTTGCCAACTTCAGAGAAGGAACAGAAGGGACAATCGTGGTTCTTTAAAGAGAAATAAGGGACACTGAAATATTTGTAGCGTACCACATGGTGAATGTCTCTTCAGTGTTCGGCAAGTTATGTAGGTGTATAACCGGTTCCCAGACGTAAACGCTTTTCTTTGGTTTAACCAATATATGTAAGTTTTAATTCTGAAATAGAATTGTAATGTCGTGCCAAAAGGTCACAATATACACAAACCCTTGGCTAGAACAAACTACCACTTTAGAACTGCAGTTGTGTAGTAACTTATATAATCACGACAGCAACACTTAAAACATCCTCAACCCCTCTTATTTAAGATACAGATAGAAACACATCTGGCATAAAAGCTGAAACCATAACAACTGAATGTCTGAAACGTCAGTCAACGAAGCATTTTCTAAACAATGGCACTTAAAATTTAGAAATGAACTGTATGAAAGAATGAAAATGCATATTTTTCAGTTCAAGAGTACTTGGAGAATTAGTGTTGGCTGCATTTTGTGTTTAAATAATGAGATCCAAGGTTAAGAATATGTTAGAAGTTATACTTTTTTTTTTTTTTACTCCGTTTAACAACATTAACTAGACGACTTGACTTTTTGATCGCGTCTTCGCTCGGGTCGATTGCATGCTTTCTTGCGTGGCTGGATGTTTGGACTACAGTCTACGGTTTAGACTCGTGATCAATATTCAGCTTGCATTCGCCAAAACGCAAATCAAACGATTTGTCCAAAAAGAATAATTATTCTCAGTTAAAGGGGTCATATGATGCGATTTCAATTGTTTCTTTCTCTTTGGAGTGTTACAAGCTCTTGGTGCATAAAGAAGATCTGTAAAGTTGCAAAGACTAAACTCTCAAATCCAAAGAGATAT
>NW_015505756.1:692045-699199 GCF_001515645.1 Sinocyclocheilus grahami
GAAAGAAGGCGTAACTTTTATTCTCGCTGTAGTATTGTTGCTGCCGCCGCCATGTCGTGAAGACGCTGTGTGCTTCGTTGTGAAAGCGAAACTACTTTGTTTGGTCTTCCAAAAGAGGAGGATATCGGAGTCCAGCCCGGGGTCGTCACATGTGGTTGCTGCAGGCATCAGCACAGTATGGTGAGGGGCGTAACATTTCCGTCACACGCTTGAGGTATTCGGCCAATCACAACGCACTGGATAGCTGGCCAATCACAGCACACCTCGCTTTTCAGACCGATGAGCTTTGTAAAAATCGACGTGTTTCAGAAAGGCGGGGCATAGAGGAGAAACAATAATGTACAGTATGTGGAAAATAATGTGTTTTTAAATAAGTTTGTTTTTTAAAAAGCACGTCCGTGTTTTAATAAATGAGTTATTGAATCGTTCAAATCAAACGATTCGTTCAAAACGGCTGATTCAGTTAGAAACGAAACAAGTCCATCTGAATGAACTGCTGAATCACTGACTCACTCGATTCGTTCTAATTCTGATTCATTCAGGGAACGAAACGCCGTGTTGCTCTGCACTGTTGTATAAACCTAAAAGCACATTTGTGCTGATATTCAGAAAAGAACATTGCTTGTGCAGTGAATATAAAAACGAAAAAACTCATGCATGGGTATGTTATGCATCTATATGTTACTTTGTTAACGTTCATATTGATGTCATTTTATTTGAATTAGATTGGTGAATCGGTGAAAGATTCACTCGGTTGAGTCGGTTCTGTTCAATGAGTCGGAGTCAGGGTTAGGGTTAGAGTCGCTTGGAGCAGTAAAATAACTCGAAATCAACACAGAGTACAAACAATGCTGGATAGAGTGGAATATTTACCTACAAGCCAATGAAAACTAGCCTGAAATGCGTCTTTAATAAGACCAACACCTGCAGCTTATGAACAACTCATGTTCCTTCAAACAGCACACATCTCCTAACACAATTATATTATATTAATCATGTTAAACTCCTTTGATTCTACAGTTTTAAAGCCATATGCTGAACTTATTTCATCAGTGCCATGTTTCTTTCTTTCTTTTATATTCTTTGAACCGCGTTATAAATATATAAACCATTATATAAATACCTGGTGCATGAATCTGAGTAGCTACTGAGTAGCATGGTGAAGCCATCTGATATATTACTATGCTAATAATCTCTCTTCTGCAGATGCTTTTTGATCAAGCATTCAGTCCAGCCACATGACCTTGACTTTGTGTTTCTGCTGAAATTAAGTATTTTCAATTAAATTCACCTTCATGCGCAGTGTTGGGGAGTAACTAGTTACTTGTCAGGGAATTATGTAATTTAATTACAAAATAAATGTAATTGTAATCAGTCACTGAGAAAATTAGTTACTTGTGAAAATGCTAACAATTACAAAGCATTTGAATTATTTTCACACACAGATTTAATTGATTTCTTTCATAAATTGCAGGGACTGCTCTAAAATATGAGACACCGATGTCTGAGGAGTTAGGTTCAGAGAATAGAGGACACGTGCTTCTGCTTTTTTCAGATGAACAGCATTGTTAGATTCCAGTGTATGTCATACATCAGATCCTGCTGTGGGTAGATAAAATCATATTTGCCATAAAAATTAATAGTAATTTCAAATGAGTAAAAGTACATTATAAAAATATATATATACATTAAAAGTATTTATAATTTTATTTGTATTAAAGCAGCAATACGCGATGACATTCTGCATATTAAGCTTTCAGTGTTAAGATTACTTAATGAAGATACCATCCAAACATTACGGAACGGACAGATGAAAGAGCAAAACGAGAACAGTAAAATTAATAAGGAGACAGAAAGTAGACAAAGACAAATACAGGGCAAGTGAAGTATTACAATTACATTTGTCAAACACGAAGACTGAACTGCTCATTCAGCTTGAAAAAACAATGGTTCAACATATTTTAATATGAATAACTGTAAAGTGCACTAAATTGATAAGCACATGTATTGTTTATATTGTTTCAGGAGCTGCACCTCGAGCGAAAGAATGGAATTACATTAAAGCAACCGTGAGCGAACAAACAGAGACGTGACCCTGGAGCACAAAACCAGTCTTAAGGGTCAATTTTGTGAAATTGAGATGTATGCATCAACTGAAAGCTGAATAAATCAGCTCTCCATTGATGTACGGTTTGTTAGGATCGGATAATATTAGAAAATCTGGAATCTGAGGGTGCAAAAAAATCTAAATATTGAGAAAATCATCTTTAAAGTTGTTCAAATGAAGTTCTTAGCAATGCATATTACTAATCAAACATTAAGTTGATATATTTACGGTAGGACATTTACTAAATATCTTCACGGAACATGATCTTTACTTAATATCCTAATGATTTTTGGCATAAAAGAGAAATGTATAATTGTGACCCATACAATGTATTGTTGGCTATTGCTACAAATATCCCCCAGCGACTCAACACTGCTTCTGTGCTGCAGGGACACATGTAGATACATGAAATCTTATCAAACACGTTTGGATTAAGGCCATGAAAATACAACAGAAACTTCACCAAGAACAAAAAACCCGCACGAGCAATAGCAGAGAATAATAATTTGCCATCCGTGTTGCAGCTGTTTTCAGAGATGATGAGCATAAACAGAAGTGTTTTAGACGGACTCTCGGTGTGAAGAGCTCACTTTCACCTCCATATCATCCAACACTACATGAGCGCAGAAGCCACCGAGTGCTGCCCGGGTCAGCAGGGTCCAGGCCAGCAGATCTTCAGGTGCATGATGGGAAGACGCTTTAACTGGAGAGGCCACGCCATACCACACTGCTTTTCTTCACAGACTCAGGGGCCTGAAAACAGGAGGCTTTATGAGATATAACTATTCATAAGCAACAGAGGGCACTGCTACACGCAGGATTCTTCAGGATCGAGTCTGTCTCGTTTGTTCTGTTTCTGCATGAGATCTCAGACAGCTCAGATGCAGACATCTCACTGCGTTATTACAATCAGTGTTTGGAAATGTAAACTGATATTTCCTTCTGACACACTACAGCAAACGACAGAAATAACTGACTTTAAACTATGTTTTGTTGGTGAACATATCGCTTCTGCACAGTAGTGTATATAATGTGGAGTGTAAGCATAGACTAAAATAACAGTGTAACCTTATGTCGTAACATTAATAGCTTAAGACTAAAATATTAGCCGTATAAAAACCCACAATACTGAATAAGAACGTGATTATATTTTTGTGGCCAGGACGAGATTGACCCAACAGAACTGACACGAGCTCATTCAGTCTCAGTTTAGGAGGAGCTTTCGACGCGTCAGGTTATTTTATGTAGTCCACACGACGCGTGCAGTGCTTTACACTGCTTTACACTGCTTTAGAGTGCTTTAGAGTGCTTTACACTGCTTTAGAGTGCAACAACAGCCGCGAAACACTCGACTCTCGCCCAGCTGCGGCGTGTTGTTGTTCCGCCATTTTGGGTGCTGCGCGTGACGTCACGGCGTCAGGTGATGTTGACAGCTGCGAGCTCCGCCTACAGCCACGTCAGTGTTTCAGACACCAGACAGAGCGTCCGCTTATAATTACTCCACACCTCTAGCTACATTTCAACGCAAATGAGCCGCTCGGGAGCCAGTGTTTCTGGGACCCTTCCGTGTCTCGGACGTTTCTTGTCGCGCGCTCGGGCGATCGTTACAGGACACAAAATCACCGAAAGGACCGGAGCACAACATTTCGGGACGAGGCCAGTGACGCGCTGGCGTTCTGCGCAGCGATTGGCTGTCGGGCCCCGGAGGGCGTGGCGACGGCGTGGGTTCGCCTGTGTGACACAATTACAACAACTTTAATCCGCTCGCGAACACAACTTTGAGATTGTTTGAATACGTTCCGCGGTTTTAAGCGTGCAACGGGCAGCGCATCGACACTGAGCCGCCGTCACAGCTTATTCCTGCAAAGCGATGTGAGGCGCCGCGCCGCTGGAGGGCCAGCTCACTGCGCACGGGGCTCAGATTCACTGGAGAGAGAAAAGTCGGCGTTTATTGTGGCTTGTGGACGCACGGAGCTCGCCTTCCCTCGATCTCGCGGCGCGGTTCCATGAAATCGTGCCGAGTGCCGCTCTCCGCCGCCGCCGCCGCCGATGAGGAGAAGAAAATGGCGGCGGGAAAAGCGAGCGAACCCGAGGAGGACGCGCCGCGGCTCAGCGCGCAGGAGAGCGACGCTCTGGCCCGCGTCGACAGGTCGGAGCCGCGGGCGTCTGTAGACTGCTTTTCATTGTTTCTGAGTGAGGTGTGTGTGAGATCCTGAGCCCCGTGTGTGTGTTTCTCTCGTTCGCAGCTCTCTGTTCGGACGCCAGCGGCTGCGTGAAGATGGCGCCAGCACGAAGGCCCTGCTCCTGAAGGTAAAGATGCGCGCTAGAATCAACGCTTCGCGACGCACGCACGCGGTGCGGAATGACAGCGAGGGCCAGGGTTTCCGAGCTCGAGGCTGTGTGCGGTCTGGGCGGCGACGCGTCCTGTATCGTCTCCTCAGAGTCGCGCGGCTGACGCGCTCGATTTAGCTTTGGCCGCGTCGCCGCCCTCCGATCGCACGCGTCGCGCTCTGTCAGTGTCAGTGTCGCGCGATTCATTGAATTCACAAACACAGGCTAACGCGACGCGTCCAGCAGCGCGTCCGTGTTTATTCTGCAGGGTCCGTCATCTGTGCGGCCGGTAGTTCCCCGGCGGCGTTTGTGGCGCGTCTGTCAGGCGGCGGAGGAAGACTCGCCGAGTGTTTCGGAGGCGGTGGTGTGTGTGCGGGCTAATGGCTGCTTGGGTCGGCCCAAGATGGCGGGTGGGGGGCTGCGCGCTAGCGGTGTAATGCAGAGAGAGACGCGAGTAACGCTGCAGAAGTGCGGCCTCGCACGCAACGCCCCGCCGCTTGCAGTCCCAGCGCCTCCTGCGCTGTGCAGTGAACACTAGAGAGTGAACTCAGACGGGTCGTGCAGCTGGTTTCGGTCAGAAACCCGTGTGGAGCGTCACGGATGCTGATGGATCTGCATAACGTGACAGGCATCGACCCTTGACCTCTGGCGTGGCAGCAGCACTGATGGGACAGTTCACTCTGTGACCCTCTCTGGTTCTTCAGTGGAGATCTGATTTTTGTTGAAGTCTGTTTTTATGTAGTTTTGCATTGTGTGGACGAAACAGTTGATCACCGTGTCATCTTTTGTGTTGCTCTGAAGAAAGAAGCACAGGTTTGAATGACACGATGTTTTTGGGTGAACTGCATCATCTTCATCTTCATCATCTTCATGGCCAGCACTGAGCGTGTCAGACATGTCCACCGGTGCACGGTTCTGTCTGCAGGCTTCATATGAGTTCATGTGGTCGGAGCGGGTGTTTGTGAGTGAAACCCTTCAGATGAAGACGGAGCATCTGGGATGTGTGTCATACGGCTGCTCTAGAGTCCCATGTGTTGGACTGATCAATAACCCAGTTTATCGATTTCAGTCACACAGGCACAGCTTTATCAGTACTTTCAGATGTTCTCCGTCGCAGATCTCTGCTCATGTAGGCTTGAATCAGGACAGTCTAAGTTCGCTTCGTCACAGCATAATTCACGTCAAACAGAGATGTCACACTTTATTTGGTGTTGCTTGTTTATTCGTTAGTGTTAGAGAATAAAGAAGAACCTTACGGTTCAGTATGTGCTATGTTCAGGGGAAAAAACTATGGTCAAATAAAAATACAGAAATAATAACAAATAATAGAACTAGACAAAAATCAAAGTTGTCGATTATTTCCTTGAAATTGTGATTATTACGATTATCACAATTTACATTGAATGATGTTTATATCATTGTTTGATGCAACTGCGTGCCGTATTATGATCATAAACAAGCTGAAAACTGCTTTTCTATAGTATTAAGCCTCTAATGTTAACTATACACCGGATTGGTTTCTTCTTTAAATTATAAAAGAGTACAAATATGAATGGTATTATAATGTTATACTGAAACTAAGATATCATGTAGAAAGAAAAAGCGCAGAATAACATAAGTGGACTTTGAATGATTAATTGCCGCTTTGAACGATTACGTAATTGTGGCATCCATAATTGTAATCGCGATTATAAATTTGATTGATTGTGCAGCCCTAACAAATAAATACAATAGAGCAAAGATGCTAATAAAATAGTGTCTTTCAGTAATTTTCAGGTGCAGAAATTTTAAAGTAAACGCATGTAAAATAACAGTGCATATTTCACCGTATAAGTTACAAAAGCTATTACATCAAGAGAAGTGAGTGATTTTCTTGTCTTTTTGTTGTTTAACATTAAAAACACAGATAGCAAGATTCGACTGCTGTTCCTTTAAGACTTAACTCACAGATCACTGATACACGACTTTACGCTCACTTAAGACACGGCCAACGATGTCTGCAAGGAGACTCTCAAACACGGGCATGTTCACTTATTTTTTTTGTTAGTTTGTTAGTTCAAACGCACGTCTTGAAAGAGAAATCCATATTTGCACAGCACACGCTGTCTGACGAGACTCTGTGTGTGTGTGTGTGTGTGTGTGTGTGTGTGTGTGTGTGTGTGTGTGTGTGTGTGTGTGTGTGTGTGTGTGTGTGTGCGCGCGCGCGCGCTATGGATGAGTACACACTCACACGCACACACACACTATCAGTCGAGTTCGGTGGAGAGTGAAGCTTCTTCTAATTTGCCTTTAATTTAGATCGTCACGCTCTTCACATTCTCTTTTCGTGTCATGGTACTTCACAGCCCTCAGACAGACAGAACGCTCCTGGATATAACTTTTAGAGGATTGTCTTTTAACAACAAATACTGTCATGACCTCAGTTCACACAGAAGTGGATATTTGCTCTGGCCGTGGACAAGCTGGGACTTGAATGCACATCGTGATCTGACTGTTGATGGTTCTGATGAAGATAAAGGAAGTATGGCTGGAATTGCTTTCATAATCAGAGTTGATAGTTTGGTAGCAGGCTTTAACAGTATGCGATGTAGTGCTCACGCACACACACACACACACACACACTCTCTCGCACACTCACACACACTCACACACTCTCTCGCACGCTCACACACTCTCGCACACACACACACACTCTCTCGCACACACACACACACAC
>NW_015505756.1:699286-702245 GCF_001515645.1 Sinocyclocheilus grahami
CACACACACACACACTCTCTCTCGCACATCTTCAAACAGCACGTGAGTTCTCAAATACTTATTCTTCGCTTGAATGTTTCAATTGATGAGGCTTAAAAACGAGTAAAGTTTTTTTCAATGTTTAGTTGAAACACAGATAGTGCGTGCTGCTCATGTCTCACCTAACTTTCAACACCCGGGTGATGAAGGCGTAAAGGACTGGTATACTAGCGTGCATACGGTGTTGTTTGTCCACGTTTTTTGATCATTGCTGTTGTACTGTGGGAAGCCGATAGGTCTGTTTTACGCGTTGTTATTTTCAACAAATCATATTCTACATGCATGGTCAGACTGGAGATGAGCCGTGCTGCAAGTGGGGTCAACCTCAAATGGACCGTGGTACGTACCAAGAGTCTCGTGGGTGATGTATCGCTGTTTTTCTGTTCCGGCTGAATATCGTTACACCCCTAACGTTAAGGCATCACATGTGGTTTTGTTGACGGTGCACCTGCTCTAATTCAGAAACTTTTTGGAGCCAGGGACCCCTTACAGGGGAGAGGATTTTCCAAGGACCCCCTCATAATTATAACAGTGTTTAAGGCTAGTTTAATGTGAGTAGGAGGAATGAACATATGATTGTTTTATTGGTGCAAATGGTCCCCATTGTATATGTACTTTTTAATACTACAGCATAATATATTAAAATGTACCATATTTTCCGGAAAGTTGCACCAGGTCAGGGGAAAAAAACAAAACATAAGTTGCATCGGTGTGCAAGTTGCATTTTACTATTACTTTCACAAATAATTTAAATACTGAATAGGTCGAAGTTAAACGAATGTTAGGGAAAAAACATTATAAACACTAACATTCATTTTACTTTGCATCACTCAAAATCGTTTAAATTTAGTGGCATTCATAACAGAACCAAAAAAATGTGCATATATATGTATAAAATTGTGTAGTGAGTTCATGAAACGCACCATCGAACGGAGTAGCCTATAGACTACTCTAGGGAAAAAAACTAACACCCAGTATAATTAATTACTGAGTAATGAGAATTTTTAAATATGTTAAGCATTTGTTGCGTATGTTAAGGTGTATCAGCGTGGGGGCGTTCCCTCTTTTCCTCGCTTTCCTTCGCTTTTAAATAGCTTGTAAAAACGCAGTGCGCATTTTACTTTCACTTTCAATTAGCGGCAGTTTGGCATCAATTGCTTGAATGCAACAACAAAATACAACGTCAAACTCACTTTAGCCTATATATGAAACAGAAATTTTATTAACAAACAAATAAAAGTACACCATGCTATAGGGCAGGCTATGCCTAATATAAAATAAACTTGCATAAAGTTTAAATAGGTATACAAAACTGGAAATAGGCAATAAGTAAACATGTATAATATATAACCAATTAAATAAGAAACATAGAACATTTAGTAGCAAAACGAGTAAGAAAGCTTGGAGGCATGGCATACACCTATTTAAAAAAATTTCCAAAATCAGCTTAGATAAACGGCAAAAGTCATTGAGCAGCCGCGTTCAGTTTTTAATTGTAGTGTCTGTTCTTTTACTGAACTAAATTATTTTTATTACGATAAAAAATCAAAACGATGGTGGGGGTCGGTGCCGCGGTGGGCAAGTGACGTAACCGGTGTTGCGGCTTAACACTGGTATCACCGTCTATCGCGGCAAGCCTAGCGTATGTGTATGATAACTTAGCCCGGTTATCATTTATTAGTAGAATGTTTTATTAAAATAAATAAATGCTTGTTTTTTTGCACCCACCTATAGAAAAATTAATCGGCGCCTATGGCTGTGTCCATAACAAACTAAACTTACTTACTAAAACTGAAACATAATCACGTAGTGGGCTTTATTCGGCTACTTATGTAAAGAAGGCTTTGTACTTCTCTCGTGTCCGAATATCTACAAACAGCATCCCTTACACACTAAAAAAAAGCTCATGCTGACCAGCAAAACCTACATATTGTACAACAGACAAGTTCAATTTAGTTTGCTGATGATGAGGCTGTGATGTCAAGCTGCAATGCTAGAACTGATTTGTTGTGTGCGCGCGGGAGGCGCCAGCTCGAACACTTTGGATTCCTTATATCAGCGGAAAAATGTGATATCCGTCAGATAAGAGCAAGACATCATTCAAAACGGTCTGTTTTTATTTGTGTACCTCCAAAATGACAGTGAAACATTGTGCTTTTGTAAAATAAAGAAAACAAAATGCGCTTGCCGTCTTGGTCTATATGTGAACTTCTTACTAAAATGAAGAAAAACTCAGCGATATTTTCTACTTGTCAAACAGACATGAGAAATATATTTAGCTATATAAACCTTGAAGTGAATTAATAGCATGTTTCAGAAGATAAAAAAACGCAAATTGCAGACCAGAAAATACGGTATAGCAAATTATTTTAGTTGTGTGTGTGCACCACAACAGGCTCATAGGAGGACGCTACGAGTGTCCTGCCAAAGCAGCTTGAGGTCAGCCGGTGACTCGTGGGGAATGTTGGATCAGCGAGTTGCACGGTGATGTCCTGTGCTGTCTGTGCTCAGCAGAACCGTAGTCCGCACACCAAAATAACAGCGTCATGCTCCACGTTTCTCCGGTTACTGCTGTGGTGTGTGTGTGTGTGTGTGTGTGTGTGTGTGTGTGTGTGTGTGTGTGTGTGTGTGTGTGCGCGCGCGCGCGCTATGGATGAGTACACACTCACACGCACACACACACTCGCACACACACTCACGCACGCGCACACACACACACACACACACTCTCTCGCGCGCTCACACACTCTCGCACACACACCACTCTCGCACACACACCACTCTCGCACACACACACACACACTCTCTCGCACACACACTCTCTCGCGCGCACTCACACACACACTCTCTCTCGCGCGCACTCACACACACACACACACTCGCACACACACACACACACACTCTCTCTCGCGCGCACTCA
>NW_015505756.1:704390-720414 GCF_001515645.1 Sinocyclocheilus grahami
CCCCACCCACCCCCCCACGCGCGCGCACACACACACACACACACACACACACACGCACGCACACACACACACACACACACACTCTCTCGCACACTCACACACACTCACACACTCTCTCGCACGCTCACACACTCTCGCACACACACACACACTCTCTCGCACACACACACACACACACTCTCTCTCGCACACACACTCTCTCGCGCGCACTCACACACACACACACTCGCACACACACACACACACTCTCTCTCGCACACACACACACACTCTCTCTCGCACATCTTCAAACAGCACGTGAGTTCTCAAATACTTATTCTTCGCTTGAATGTTTCAATTGATGAGGCTTAAAAACGAGTAAAGTTTTTTTCAATGTTTAGTTGAAACACAGATAGTGCGTGCTGCTCATGTCTCACCTAACTTTCAACACCCGGGTGATGAAGGCGTAAAGGACTGGTATACTAGCGTGCATACGGTGTTGTTTGTCCACGTTTTTTGATCATTGCTGTTGTACTGTGGGAAGCCGATAGGTCTGTTTTACGCGTTGTTATTTTCAACAAATCATATTCTACATGCATGGTCAGACTGGAGATGAGCCGTGCTGCAAGTGGGGTCAACCTCAAATGGACCGTGGTACGTACCAAGAGTCTCGTGGGTGATGTATCGCTGTTTTTCTGTTCCGGCTGAATATCGTTACACCCCTAACGTTAAGGCATCACATGTGGTTTTGTTGACGGTGCACCTGCTCTAATTCAGAAACTTTTTGGAGCCAGGGACCCCTTACAGGGGAGAGGATTTTCCAAGGACCCCCTCATAATTATAACAGTGTTTAAGGCTAGTTTAATGTGAGTAGGAGGAATGAACATATGATTGTTTTATTGGTGCAAATGGTCCCCATTGTATATGTACTTTTTAATACTACAGCATAATATATTAAAATGTACCATATTTTCCGGAAAGTTGCACCAGGTCAGGGGAAAAAAACAAAACATAAGTTGCATCGGTGTGCAAGTTGCATTTTACTATTACTTTCACAAATAATTTAAATACTGAATAGGTCGAAGTTAAACGAATGTTAGGGAAAAAACATTATAAACACTAACATTCATTTTACTTTGCATCACTCAAAATCGTTTAAATTTAGTGGCATTCATAACAGAACCAAAAAAATGTGCATATATATGTATAAAATTGTGTAGTGAGTTCATGAAACGCACCAGCTGTTGTACTGTGGGAAGCCGATAGGTCTGTTTTACGCGTTGTTATTTTCAACAAACCATATTCTACATGCATGGTCAGACTGGAGATGAGCCGTGCTGCAAGTGGGGTCAACCTCAAATGGACCGTGGTACGTACCAAGAGTCTCGTGGGTGATGTATCGCTGTTTTTCTGTTCCGGCTGAATATCGTTACACCCCTAACGTTAAGGCATCACATGTTGTTTTGTTGACGGTGCACCTGCTCTAATTCAGAAACTTTTTGGAGCCAGGGACCCCTTACAGGGGAGAGGATTTTCCAAGGACCCCCTCATAATTATAACAGTGTTTAAGGCTAGTTTAATGTGAGTAGGAGGAATGAACATATGATTGTTTTATTGGTGCAAATGGTCCCCATTGTATATGTACTTTTTAATACTACAGCATAATATATTAAAATGTACCATATTTTCCGGAAAGTTGCACCAGGTCAGGGGAAAAAAACAAAACATAAGTTGCATCAGTGTGCAAGTTGCATTTTACTATTACTTTCAGAAATAATTTAAATACTGAATAGGTCGAAGTTAAACGAATGTTAGGGAAAAAACATTATAAACACTAACATTCATTTTACTTTGCATCACTCAAAATCGTTTAAATTTAGTGGCATTCATAACAGAACCAAAAAAATGTGCATATATATGTATAAAATTGTGTAGTGAGTTCATGAAACGCACCATCGAACGGAGTAGCCTATAGACTACTCTAGGGAAAAAAACTAACACCCAGTATAATTAATTACTGAGTAATGAGAATTTTTAAATATGTTAAGCATTTGTTGCGTATGTTAGGGTGTATCAGCGTGGGGGCGTTCCCTCTTTTCCTCGCTTTCCTTCGAGTGTGCAAGTTGCATTTTACTATTACTTTCAGAAATAATTTAAATACTGAATAGGTCGAAGTTAAACGAATGTTAGGGAAAAAACATTATAAACACTAACATTCATTTTACTTTGCATCACTCAAAATCGTTTAAATTTAGTGGCATTCATAACAGAACCAAAAAAATGTGCATATATATGTATAAAATTGTGTAGTGAGTTCATGAAACGCACCATCGAACGGAGTAGCCTATAGACTACTCTAGGGGAAAAAACTAACACCCAGTATAATTAATTACTGAGTAATGAGAATTTTTAAATATGTTAAGCATTTGTTGCGTATGTTAAGGTGTATCAGCGTGGGGGCGTTCCCTCTTTTCCTCGCTTTCCTTCGCTTTTAAATAGCTTGTAAAAACGCAGTGCGCATTTTACTTTCACTTTCAATTAGCGGCAGTTTGGCATCAATTGCTTGAATGCAACAACAAAATACAACGTCAAACTCACTTTAGCCTATATATGAAACAGAAATTTTATTAACAAACAAATAAAAGTACACCATGCTATAGGGCAGGCTATGCCTAATATAAAATAAACTTGCATAAAGTTTAAATAGGTATACAAAACTGGAAATAGGCAATAAGTAAACATGTATAATATATAACCAATTAAATAAGAAACATAGAACATTTAGTAGCAAAACGAGTAAGAAAGCTTGGAGGCATGGCATACACCTATTTAAAAAAATTTCCAAAATCAGCTTAGATAAACGGCAAAAGTCATTGAGCAGCCGCGTTCAGTTTTTAATTGTAGTGTCTGTTCTTTTACTGAACTAAATTATTTTTATTACGATAAAAAATCAAAACGATGGTGGGGGTCGGTGCCGCGGTGGGCAAGTGACGTAACCGGTGTTGCGGCTTAACACTGGTATCACCGTCTATCGCGGCAAGCCTAGCGTATGTGTATGATAACTTAGCCCGGTTATCATTTATTAGTAGAATGTTTTATTAAAATAAATAAATGCTTGTTTTTTTGCACCCACCTATAGAAAAATTAATCGGCGCCTATGGCTGTGTCCATAACAAACTAAACTTACTTACTAAAACTGAAACATAATCACGTAGTGGGCTTTATTCGGCTACTTATGTAAAGAAGGCTTTGTACTTCTCTCGTGTCCGAATATCTACAAACAGCATCCCTTACACACTAAAAAAAAGCTCATGCTGACCAGCAAAACCTACATATTGTACAACAGACAAGTTCAATTTAGTTTGCTGATGATGAGGCTGTGATGTCAAGCTGCAATGCTAGAACTGATTTGTTGTGTGCGCGCGGGAGGCGCCAGCTCGAACACTTTGGATTCCTTATATCAGCGGAAAAATGTGATATCCGTCAGATAAGAGCAAGACATCATTCAAAACGGTCTGTTTTTATTTGTGTACCTCCAAAATGACAGTGAAACATTGTGCTTTTGTAAAATAAAGAAAACAAAATGCGCTTGCCGTCTTGGTCTATATGTGAACTTCTTACTAAAATGAAGAAAAACTCAGCGATATTTTCTACTTGTCAAACAGACATGAGAAATATATTTAGCTATATAAACCTTGAAGTGAATTAATAGCATGTTTCAGAAGATAAAAAAACGCAAATTGCAGACCAGAAAATACGGTATAGCAAATTATTTTAGTTGTGTGTGTGCACCACAACAGGCTCATAGGAGGACGCTACGAGTGTCCTGCCAAAGCAGCTTGAGGTCAGCCGGTGACTCGTGGGGAATGTTGGATCAGCGAGTTGCACGGTGATGTCCTGTGCTGTCTGTGCTCAGCAGAACCGTAGTCCGCACACCAAAATAACAGCGTCATGCTCCACGTTTCTCCGGTTACTGCTGTGATGTGGAAGGTGGTTTGAGATCGTGAGTGCTTGTGTAACGCAGCTCGGCCAGCTGACGGAAGCCGGGTTGATGTTTGAACATGCATTTGTAGGGAAAAGCACTTGTGCACTGAGTTTTATATCTGGTGGGGTCGCGAGCCAAACGTGATGTCATGTTCACTTTCACTGCTTAAAGGGACAGTTCACCCAAAAATGATCGTTCTAACATCATTTACTCATGCCGTTCAAACCTTTATATCCTGTGGAACACTTAAGTAGATGATATTCTGAAGTGTTTTAGCTTCTATAAAAAAGTCAGTGTGTGTGTTTGTTGCTTGGTTCTCAGCATTCTTCCAAACATCATCTATTTTGTGTTCTACGGAAGAAAGTAAGTCCTGAAGGTGTGATCGACATGAGGGCAAGAAAATTGTTAGATCAAGCATTTTTTGGTAAATGAGTGTGTGTCAGTCACAGACGGTGGGAACTGTGTCTATTACCCACCAGCGGCTTGTTTTAACCTAGTTAACAAAACGCAGGTGTTATCTCATACCCTTGTGCTTTAGTCAGACTAATTGGAATACTAGTGTTTATTTGAATTCCTTTTGCTGTAATGCACACATTCTCTCCAGTCGTGATATTGGCTCGATCTATGAATCGATTGAGCTGTTTTTGAGATCATAAGCCTGCTGGTCTCGTTTGTGATGGTAGAAAGACCCAAACCACTGTCTGACGTCACACTCACGGCTGTTTGCAGGTGTGAATGGCTTTAATGGCATGTGTCTGTAAATGTCCAGATGTAAGCAGAGGATCTCACGTTCTGTCTGTTGTTCATGGATGTTGAGCGTTAAAACTCCTGCGTCTCTGGAAATAACCGAATGCCTGCCGCTTCAGTGAATGTTACTTCATCTGACATTCAGTTACTCGTTCATGTGTGGAGTTGTTGGCTGTATTGGTGACTCAGCTGTGCGAGTGGCTCTGATTAGGCCGTCTCCAGCACGTCGGGGTTACTGGGGTCGTGACGAGAGGACACTGTGTCCTAAACCTCATCTACGGAGTTTCCCAGAACTAAACGTGTGTGAGCGACAAGGAAATCTGAGCGGGTTAATCATTGACGGGTCGTGATTCTCGCTCTCGTGAGTGAAATAGAAACAGCGTTTCCAGTGTTGGTGTTTGTTTATTGGAGGCTCGCAATGATTGACAGGCCGATGTGAAACACATGATTGGTCAACTCTGAGCGCTGCAGTCTAAAGTGTCCATTATCCTGATTTACTGACGTCTTGTGAATTACTGAATTTTTGTCTTTTCTGATGAGAATATAACCATAGAATGCAATGCCTCGTCTGTTCAGGTTCTCGTAAGACTTAAAGTCCCTGTAAAGTTAATAATAAGTATGTGTTCTGAGTTTGTCACACCACAGAAAAATGTATTATTAACTGCTCAGCCAAATTTGAATGATAAAATCCGCTAAGTGCATAAAATAAGTTATCAAAATCTCGAAAAAATGGGCGTTATCCTCTGCTCTCAAATGCTGGGGGCGTGTCCTCTGTCTGCTCTGAAACCACACCCGCTCGCGGGAACGCTGCCGCCTATTAACTGTCAAATCCCGCTCTACAGCCTGAATGGATGCTCCTAGCAGCTTAATTGGATTTACAAAGCCATACATGTTTGAGCCTCCAGAGCCAGAATCCAATTCAGAGGACCGCCCAAAAAATCCTGAACACAGAATTGGTGAAAAACTGTTTAACGGTCGAACTCCACTATTCAGTACTACAGAATTCACAGTTTTTGTAACGTGTCTAAGCAATACATTTGTAACATTTATAATGCGTTTAGAAACAATTCTCAGAATTGACTTTACAGGGACTTTAAATGTCACACTATTCTTTTTCTTATTGAAGAATGATGTATTCATAATTTATTTGTATTAATTTCTTTGGTGTGTGAGATGGTAACGCTGAATGTGTTCCTCACACAGGCTGTTCGCTGCTACGAGTCTCTCATCCTGAAAGCTGAAGGAAAAGTGGATCCCGAGTTCTTCTGCCAGCTGGGTCATTTCAACCTCTTACTGGAGGAGTATCCGAAAGGTGCCGAGAAGCGATTCACTCGCCGCATGCTCTGTTCTGATCCACAGAGCGTCTGAGGAGCTTCTCCTAACACGCCTGTCTTTCTGTGTTGCAGCATTATCGGCGTACCAGCGGTACTACAGTTTACAATCAGACTACTGGAAGGTGAGCAGCTGATGAATTCAAACATAAGTGTGTGTGTGATTTATAGCACATTGATGTGGTCCTCACTCAGGTCCTGTGATCAGACTGTTTAGTTATCATCCAAAAATAAAGTGAAGGAAGAGTGAGCTCAGAGATTGGAGAAAGAGGGGTTAAATATAAGTTCTGCTTAGATATTGGTTTGCTCTTCATGATTTCAGATGTGGTTATGTAAAAGTGATTGTTGTGAGTGCGCGCGTGTGTGTGTGTGTGTGTGTGAGTGTGTTTACTGTGTGTTTACTGTGTGTGTGTGTGTGTGTGTGTGTGTGTGAGTGAGTGTGTTGACCGTTGTGGTGGGATCTTCCTGTGTGGTTTTCACTTTGGCTGATCCGGTCAGTGTGTTGATCTCGTTGAATGTGGATGTCTGATTATTTTTGCTCTGAATCTCAAACACTGCGTCCTCTCTTCCTCTAGAATGCTGCCTTTCTGTACGGCCTCGGGATGGTTTACTTCCATTTCAATGCGTTTCAGTGGTGAGTATCTGCACACAATAATGTCATGTTCTCGTTTTCAGTGCTCATATGACGAGGTTAACGAGCTCAGATGGGCATCGGGGGGGGTGGGCGGACGGTTTCCATGGCAATATGCAGGCTGATTCGGACTGATTCCTCACATTTTAATGCACACACGTCTGCGTTTACCTGCCGTCAGTAAATTCAGTCTTATTCAGGAGCACCGTTACACGCTAACATGACGGTCACACTTTGTGCTGTTCAGGAGTGAGTTTTTAATTGCGGTTTGTTTGCTCTCAGGGCGATCAAGGCGTTTCAGGAGGTGCTGTACATCGACCCCGGCTTCTCTCGCGCTAAAGAGATTCATCTGCGTCTCGGCCTGATATTCAAAGTCAACACGGACTACGAGTCCAGCTTAAAGGTACGACACGAGCATCTGTGTCTGTGTGGTAGGTTTTCAGTGATGTTGGTGAATTTCTGTGATTTACATGGAAACATCTACACATCACGGCAACTGCAGTCAGTCATCCTGATGTGATCTCTGACATGTCGACAAACATGAATGACGTAAATCTGTTGACAGACCGTGAATGCGGCTGAATTATAATTTCTCATTGAGTCTGGACAGCTGCTGTCAATCTAAACGGCTGTTATGCTTCAGACGTGAGACCTGATCTAGGGACAGCACATTTAGTATTAGATGAATTTTTGCTTGTTTCTGTCATGTATTTATTCTGTGTAATTCATTTTTAATGTAGGATTGTGCTTTGACTGTCATCTTGAACTGAAGTTTCACTAGAAGTAGCTCAGTTTCCTGGATGTGTCTGTTGTGTGTTTGTGCTTAAACTCTTTGATTTGCATTAATGAACTGCAGTATATGCAGGCATTTAAAGTGCCTTCATCAATTGTTAACATGTCCGTCTGGTAATGAGAGATGCTTCGGTCTCCTGTGTGTCTGCAGCACTTTCAGCTGGCGCTCATCGACTCCAATCACTGCTCTTTGTCCAAAGCTGAGAGTAAGTACCGCACCATCATCTCGATATAATGTCACGTTACACACATCTGAGTTCTGACATGTCGACAAACATGAATGACGTAAATCTGTTGACAGACCGTGAATGCGGCTGAATTATAATTTCTCATTGAGTCTGGACAGCTGCTGTCAATCTAAACGGCTGTTATGCTTTAGACGTGAGACCTGATCTAGGGACAGCACATTTAGTATTAGATGAATTTTTGCTTGTTTCTGTCATGTATTTATTCTGTGTAATTCATTTTTAATGTAGGATTGTGCTTTGACTGTCATCTTGAACTGAAGTTTCACTAGAAGTAGCTCAGTTTCCTGGATGTGTCTGTTGTGTGTTTGTGCTTAAACTCTTTGATTTGCATTAATGAACTGCAGTATATGCAGGCATTTAAAGTGCCTTCATCAATTGTTAACATGTCCGTCTGGTAATGAGAGATGCTTCGGTCTCCTGTGTGTCTGCAGCACTTTCAGCTGGCGCTCATCGACTCCAATCACTGCTCTTTGTCCAAAGCTGAGAGTAAGTACCGCACCATCATCTCGATATAATGTCACGTTACACACATCTGAGTAAACATGCACACGTCACATGGAAACGCTGACTAGATACTGTTATCAGTTTAGGACGCATGCGCTGAGAGTTATTATTAGTGTTGAAAAGTGAAATTGACGTGTGGTGTCCCATACTCAGAATCTGTATTCTGCATTTCACCCATCCAAGTGCATACACACACACACACACACAGTGAACACACACGCGCACACACAGTGAACGCGCGCGCACACACGCACACACAGTACATGCGCACACACATTGAACGCGCGCGCACACACAATACACAGTGCACGCGCACACACACACACAGTACACGCAGGTTTACATTTGTGAAAAGTGGGGACTCTCCATAGGCGTAATGGTTTTTATACTGTACAGACCGTATATTCTATTGCCCTACACCAACCCTACCCCTAAACCTCCCCCTCACAGGAGACTGTGCTATTTCAGATTTTCAATACACTCCATTCTGTGTGATTTATAAGCGTTTTGAAAAGTGGGGACATGGGGTAATGTCCTGAAAAGTCACCTTCTCCTTGCAATACCTCTCATGCCTTTGTCATTATACAAATTTATGTCCTCATTTGTCACAAAAACGCGTATACACACACACACACACACACACACACACACACGCGCACATCACACACACACACACACACACACACAGTACACACACACACACACACACACACAGACAGTGAGTACTGAACTCTCTCTCACTCACACACACACACAGGGACATCAAGGGCCGTCTCACCTCTGTGTCATTTTCTGGGCAAAGGAAGATGTTTTTCACTATTTTCTCCATCAGAATCATTCAAAAAGAAAATCTTCTATTCTGAATTTGCTGCTAATTGTTGTTTTTGTGTTTTTGTTTGTAGTTCAGTTTCACATCGCGCATTTATACGAGATTCAGGTGAGTCCTTCATTAATGTCTCTTTCTTTCACTGACCGCACATATAAATGTGTGCTGCTTGTAATTGATGGTAATGCATGAAATCGTGTTTGTGAAGGGGATGCTAGAGCTTAGCGTTCGGGTCGTGTTACCATAGCAACTGGAGAGGGGTTGCCGTGGTGTTGCTCCCTGAACGTTCACCACGGTATCACGTGACATGAACGATTTGTCATGTAGGGTTTTGTTTGAGTGTGTTTGTGATGCCAAACTGAGCAAAACCATTGCGTGTGATTGTAGATGTTCAGAGAGACTGCGTGTTTACCGGTTAGTTCACGTACACTGATGAATGTCCGGTCTGGTTTTGTTGCGTCATAGAAGAGATACCGCGCGGCCAAGGAGGCCTATGAGAGTCTCCTGCAGACGGAGGATTTACCTGCGCAGGTGAAGGCCGTGACCTTACAGCAGCTGGGTAAGAGCATGCCTCACCAGGAACACCTGTGTTTGCTCATGATCTGTTTAAACGCCTCGTAATATCTACAGGGGCGCTTCTGTGACGTGTGGAATAAGTGTTCAAATAAACCGTTTTCGAATAAAGTTTTCACATCCGTGTAAATCTGGAAGCTTGACAGATGCAGGCAGGGATGTGACAAAACTATCCTCAAAGCGGTTTATCTGGAGCAAGATCATCTGTGACGCATAACCAGCAGTTCATTCACCTACGAGTCGAGAAGGTCGTTTGCTTTTGAACTGAAACTGCTTTAACAAAAGCATGCAGTTGTAAATGCACCACTGAACTCGGGTTTGAGGAATGAGTCTAAATTATTTTCTGTGGTAATGAGCGGCAGACCACAGAGTTTATTCTGTCTGAAAGAGTGTCTCTGTCTGTGTCAGGCTGGATGCATCATACGGTCGAGCAGCTGGGAGATAAAGCTAATAAAGACAGCTACGCTATCCAGTGTCTCCAGAAATCTCTGGAAGCCGATCCGAACTCTGGCCAGTCCTGGTATTTCCTCGGCAGGTCAGTCACACATCTGCGTCTGAGCACGCGGTTCGTTTGCTCGCAGATTAGCGATAGTTGTGCAGATGTGGTTTTGTTTGCTCTCTGCAGGTGCTACTCCAGTATTGGGAAGGTCCAGGATGCTTTCATCTCATACAGACAGTCCATAGATAAATCAGAGGCCAGCGCTGACACGTGGTGCTCGATCGGGTACGTATCTGTCAAAACACAAAAACCTGCTGACATTTACATGAATAGTTGATGTAAAACTGAGTCTTCGGTCATCGTTACTTGCCCTCGTGTCACTTCTAAAGGTGAAATTTTATTCTTCAGCTCTTACAATAACAGTTTGTAGCTGGCACGTGTCTCCAGCTGAAAGTAGCGTAACTGCATGTGCTTGGCGTGCTTTACTCCATGTGTGAGGATCTGAGCCAAATTTAGGCCACTGTTCACTGTATTTGTAATTCTGCTGTATTTGTCAACGCATCACGTCTGGTTGGGTTATAAAGAGTTCGCCGTTGTTTCACAATGTTGTAAATTCTTTGTTTCTGTTACTCATTGTCTACAGAAAATACACATGCTATACATTTTGTCTGGCACTAATTTCGAAGTCATTTTGTGCAGATTTTTGTTGTTCGTGTATATATCTGATTAATCTAGTATGCGTATAGGATGCATTGGATGAGTTAATTAACCTGTTAGCAAAGCGCTTTTTTTGTCGTCATATATTCATCAAGTCTTGTTTAAGGAACTAACGTTTACCATTGAGACATTTGGTGTTAATGTTGTCAGTGTGTCAAATGCTTGCTATATGTGTCCCTGCAGCACAAAAGCAGTGTTAAGTCGCTGGGGGATATTTGTAGCAATAGCCAACAATACATTGTATGGGTCACAATTATACATTTCTCTTTTATGCCAAAAATCATTAGGATATTAAGTAAAGATCATGTTCCATGAAGATATTTTGTAAATATCCTACCGTAAATATATCAAAACTTAATGTTTGATTAGTAATATGCATTGCTAAGAACTTCATTTGAACAACTTTAAAGATGATTTTCTCAATATTTAGATTTTTTTGCACCCTCAGATTCCAGATTTTCAAATATTGTGCTATCCTAACAAACCATACATCAATGGAAAGCTTATTTATTCAGCTTTATATATGAATAACAGCTTAAATGTGAGTCTGTTGGTCATGTTCAGAAGTTTTGTAGTGCAGCGCATGAGTTTTGGTACTAAGATTCTTCCAAAATGATTATTTTGTTATAATGTCACAACATTAGGATGAGTGAACGATGACACGCCTGTTGTTCCTGTGTCACGCTGCCTCATTGTGTCTGGTTTGCTCTGTTAGCGTGCTGTATCAGCAGCAGAATCAGCCCATGGACGCTCTGCAGGCGTATATCTGCGCCGTGCAGCTGGATCACAGTCACGCCGCGGCCTGGATGGACCTGGGCACGCTCTACGAGTCCTGCAACCAGCCGCAGGACGCCATCAAGTGCTACGTCAACGCCACACGCAGCAAAGCCTGCAGCAACACACCTGCGCTGGCGGCCCGCATCAGATACCTGCAGGTGAGAGCCACGCACACCTGTACTGCTGAACGAGTCGTGTAGCCCACGCTAGTGCCGGTGGGTCCGCACCGCTCGACTCGGCTCTGTGTGCGGGTCTCACTACGTGTTGCATTTGTTCTGAATGTGTTCAGTTAATTTGTGTCTCAATCAGATTTCTTTCACCTTCATTCTTCGTTTGTATGCGTGAGTCACTGCAGCTAGAAGCCTCCGTAAATCTAGACTGGTTTGGCATCAGGCCGCACTGCTCTCTGTTTGAACTGTTCCGCCGCACCACCTCAGATGGCTGTTTACATGTCTTTTTCACGCGTTTTCATCCTAGGCTCAGTTCTGTAACCTCCAACACAATAGTCTACAGAGTAAAAGTAAAATGCTTCCTGGTATTGAGGAAGCCTGGAGCCTCCCAATCCCAGCAGAGCTAACGTCCAGACAGGGTGTCCAGAGCACAGGCCAGCAGGTGAGACCAGATAGACACACACGCTTTGACATCTCACCCTTAGAACTGCCCCTCTGTATACACACACACACACACACACACACACACACACACTCTCTCTCTCGCTCTCTCTCTCTCACACACACACACACACACACACAGTACACAAACACTCACTTACTCACACACACACACACACATCTGGTGAAACCACGCTCCTGCTCGCCACATCGTAAGATCATTGTTGCTCTGTAACAATTGAGTCAGTATTGGAAGTATTTTTGGAATCCTCCTGTAAAACTAGGGATGCACCGATATGAAGATTTTGGCCGATACCGATAACCGCATTTCCAGAAAGCATCTGTTTTCGACAGCGAGCCGATCAGTAGCGTGGTTTCTGTACATGAGCTTCAGTAGTGTAGCTCTACACAATCACACTCCTGGGTTAAAAATGAGTTTGACGCCTCTTCAATTGGCTGTAGGTTCAACAACAGTACTAGTGCCTCATCTTGCAGTTTTTCACCCAGAGTTGTGTTTGTGCTGTAGTTTTAGTCCTGTAGTCATTGTGCCCTCTAGTGTTGCAGTTCCACACCAAACACTGACGCAGTCCGGCTGGAGTAGTTACTAGTCGAGTGTGTGTGTGTGTGTGTGTGTGTGTGTTCATGACAATTTTTTATGAGACGTGTTTTTCTCTCTCATTGATACTGATGCTCTCGCTCATAATAAAAGTTTTATTTGTTTCTGCATCTTTTCTCTCAAGAGTTCAGTTGTTGTTGTTGTTGTTGTTGTTTTGGGGGGCAGCAGGACACAATCATCATAGTGTGCTAACAGCTCTTATATCAGTTAGGTCTTTAGCACAGGTGGCATGTGTGTTAGTGTTTTATTAATTCTCAGTGTTTTTAATATTGCTGTATTGTATGGTAAAAAGACGTGATACATTGATTGGCAGCGTCTCAAAGGTCAGTCTCTCGCGCTCCAGCGCCACCAACAGTTCAGATTCTTACATACGTTTTGGCCAATGACCTATGAACTGAATGACTGAGGAATAGATCATCTTCAGATGTTACATGCTTTAAATTTTTTTTTTTAAACCATTCACATGTAACACATTAAAGAATTTGAGGGAGACCACAAAACAGGAAGTGAGGCTGTCTCTGTGTATATTAACCTGATATCTGTATTATTGAAACAGTGCTCTGCGTGTAGTTTAAATCCAGTTATTCCAAACTTTTTTGGTCAGAATCACTTTGTGTTTTATTCTGTTAACAACATTAAACCGGCTCATAAAAACAGGGTTTGAATGGATTTGTTTACCATTTTGTTTTTGTGGATGCACTTTTCAACTGAATATGATCTGAACAAATTTTAGCTTTAAAAGGCCTCTGGTAAAGACCTCGAACGTGAGCCACACTCAAGCTTGTAAATGTTGTAAATCACAGTTTACTCCTAATATTGAGGTGCGTCTGAGAGTCCACACCAGACAGATCACCCTCGCAGCTCTGTTCCTCACCTGACCAGAGAACCGTTGTTTAACATTTGCATGCATTGACTGTGTGCAGATTCAAAGTTTGATTTGGTTTTTGTCAGCTGCAGGTGTCGTAGTGTTTGTTTCAGCATCACAAACTAAAACACACTCTCTCTTCGCTGGTGTAGATGTTCTCCGTCTCTGTCTGTCTCTCTCTCTCAATCATTCTGTTTCTTCACGTGTCTGCGGTCTCTCTCAGGCATGTAAAGCTCAGCCCGGGTCGTCAGGTGGGGCTCATGGCTCCGGTCAGTCGCTGCCCCCCCACGTGAGTCCGCTGGATCAGGCTGAGGATCAGTCCAGTCCAGCCAAGAGGAAGAGGACTGCCAGCCCAGCCAAGGTTTGTGCTCCGCTCAGCGCATCGCTGATATAATGACAGCAGTAATAATCACATCTCTGTCTCTTCACATCACTCCTCAGAGTTCTACAGAGTCTTGGACCCACAGTTCAGCACAGCCACCAGCTCCCAACTGGTACCTGTCTCCTCAGAAGCTGCAGGTGAGAGCATGATGAACACCTCATGATGATTGTGAGTCCTGAGCTTCATTTACTGGTGAATCAGTGTGAGTGCTGACGGCCCTACCGACTCGAAGACAACGTCCAGCACGCTTGATGTTGGTTTAGACCAGCAGTGTCCAGTTTAGCTCCAGCACACCTGCCTGTTGACTTCGATTGTCTGGGTCAGGTGTGTTCGTGCAGGGCTTCAGCTGAGCTCTGCTGGAGCAGGACTGGACACCGCTGGTTTAGACGGTGGATTGTTGGTTGTTCAGGCTCTCGTGGGTTTGCCAGTGACCGATGAGCTGCCTCTCACTGAAGCTGACTTTCTGATGTGACATCCATGAACATTATTGAGCTGTTTTGGGTTGAACACCTTTATTGTGAACACACGGTCATTCTTTTGTTCTGCTCAGTTGCTGGAGCAGTTGCGGGTCAACCGTGCGAGTCTGAAGCCGCTTCAGCTGCAGATGTTGGAGCAGTTGGAGGCTCAGCTGTCAGCCATGCACCAGCAACAGGTACATCAGACCACAATTCGTGAAACCTGAAGAAAAAAGTATGAATCATCAAAAGTTTATTTGTAAGAATGTTTTGTGAATCTGGCCCGAGAACCTTCCAGAAGTCTTCAAACTCATGGTTCTCTGTGATGCATCTTCTTCTTAAGACTGCGGTGACACTTTGATTATAAGGTTGTTTGTTTGACTTCCTAAATTTACAGTTGGTTGTAATTTTTAATTAACAGATGAGGCAAAACTCTTCTGGGCAAATACGAGTCACCCTCCCCAACGGCCCCTCACTGCCTGCTCACCCTGTTCCTCGCGGCCCGGCCGTGCCACCGTCTTGTAACGCTCAGCCGTTAGCCAACGGCCCGCAGCCCCCTTCAGTCGGCAATAATCACACGCCAGGAACCAGAGCGAACGGAGACGTGCCTTACCTGCACCCCAACTCACTACCTCACAACTGCACAAGCCCAGGAGACACATGGAGGAGCCAGCGTCTCAACTCCACTCAGGTCTGCTTCTGCTGCTTAAACACATCATAGAAAAAACATGTGGTCATGACCCCGCCTCGTTCTGCATTGCTCGTTCACACCTCAGACATGACATGAACATCGAGATTTTTAGAGACACAACTAAAAATGTGTGCCTTAATGATGCTGGTCTCAAGTATCTGAACGATGTGCAGAAACCGCTTGATGCTAGCTTTTACCTGCATCTGGTTTGTGATCTGAAAAATTATTAGTATCCCATAATATCATTTGTTTTCTTCAATGTGCAACACAAACATAACTGTTAACATCTAAAAAAAATAAAGTTTAGGTTTTGTGACCAGTAAAACTAGCAAAAAGACCATGTTTAGCTGTGCCCCACATTAACCTGTTACCACATGACTTAAAGCAACAGGAATTCCAAAATTTCATGTGAGGATCATTAGCAAATAATCTATACAAAATAAATATGTACATTTGTATATATTTTATGTCGAGTGCGTTGGTTCATCAAGCTCGGCAACATGCTGCTTGGATTACACACTCACAAGCAGCGATTTAACACTTTCTCGGCTCGTTCATGCTTCAGACTGAATAATGACACTGTTGTTTTTTACAGCAGAATCTGAATCGTCTCCGTGTTTGAGTTTCCATTGATTCTGTTATTTTCCTGTTCATTTCTGTGGAGCTGCTTTGACACAATCTGTATTGTATAAAGCAGGGGTGCCCAACCCTGCTCCTGGCGATCGACTGTCCTGCAAAGTTTAGCTCCAACTCTAATCAAACACACCTGCCTTTCATTTTTAAGTGATCCTGAAGACCTTAATTAGTTGCTTCAGGTGTGTTTGATTAGGGTTGGAGCTGAACTTTGCAGGACAG
>NW_015505756.1:720793-729470 GCF_001515645.1 Sinocyclocheilus grahami
TTTCTGGAGGGCCACAGCTCTGCACAGTTTTGCTCCAACCCTAATCAAACACACCTGATCCAGCTAATCAAGGTCTTAGGACTGCTAGAAACTTCCAAACCGGTGCGAGTTGGAGCTAAACTCTGCAGAGCTGTGGCCCTCCAGAAATTGAGTTTGAGACCAATACTTTATACCAGGGGTGCCAACCCTGCTCCTGGTGATCGACTGTCCTGCAAAGTTCAGCTCCAACCCTAATCAAACACACCTGATCCAGCTAATCAAGGTCTTAGGACTGCTAGAAACTTCCAAACCGGTGCGAGTTGGAGCTAAACTCTGCAGAGCTGTGGCCCTCCAGAAATTGAGTTTGAGACCAATACTTTATACCAGGGGTGCCAACCCTGCTCCTGGTGATCGACTGTCCTGCAAAGTTCAGCTCCAACCCTAATCAAACACACCTGATCCAGCTAATCAAGGTCTTAGGACTGCTAGAAACTTCCAAACCGGTGCGAGTTGGAGCTAAACTCTGCAGAGCTGTGGCCCTCCAGGAATTGAGTTTGAGACCACTCGTATAAAGCACTTTAGAAATAAAGGTGACTTGACTTGTACTTCTGTATTTCCTCCCGATTCAGGGGCTTCAGAAAGGTCCGGGTTCGCATTGGGCTGGTCCTAATGGAGACCGGACTCTCTCTTCCAGTGCTTCAGCCGACGGCGGCCCTCACAATCAGGTTGGACTTCCCGCCACGACCCCATCGGAGCCAGCTGTCAATCATCTGTCCTCTCCTTCCTCCACGTCGTCCCCCGCTTCTTCCTCCTCGCAAACGGCTACCTCAGGTGTGCCCCACGGCACTGGCCCGACCAAAGAGAGCGCCGCCCTGCAGGCCAACGGTTCCACTGCCACCAACCACCACAGTCCCGACCGCTCGCCCACTTCCACTTCCGGCTCTCCGGCAGCTGCTTCCGCAGACAATCCACAGCTCTCCGCTCTTCTCAGGAGCAAGGAGAGTCCTGCCGTGAGCTCGAGGGTGAACCACATCCACCCGGGCACCACGCTAATGGCGTCCACCGCTTCTTCGCCCGCCTCATCACCGCCACCCCGCTCCGCAGAGCTTAACAAGCCAGGCTCCTCCGCGCCGCCCGCCGTCACCGTTAACGGAGGTGGAGGGGGAGCGTGTTCAGAAGACTCTCAGAGCCCGCTGAAGCTGGAGCCGCCGGAGCTTTGCATCAAAACCGCCACAGCTCTCAAACCCTCTCTCTCGTCCTCCACCGTCTCCATTTACCCCACTTCAGCAGACGTCCTGAAAGCCTGCAGGTACGCTCAGCTCCTGTGGAGTGATATAAGAATTATCGCCCTCTAGTGGCGGCGCATGTTTTACTCACACTGCAGACGCACAGACAAACCTATACATGCTGCTGATTGACTTAAAGGTCTGGTTAAGACAATTTGACTGGGTCTGGGCGCAGATCTAACCATAACCGCACACCAAACATGCTCTCTTTACATTTGTTTAGAATCGCTGTATTAATATTGTTTGCACAGCGAGTTACACAGCATGTTCCTCCTTGCGCCCCTAACAGCTGTAGCTCATGACGTGCAGAAAAAAGGACGCTGAAACACAAGCACGTCTGAACGCTACAGCAAAGTATTCGGCGAACTCAAGTGAACAAGCACGCATGGGAAAGCTGTCTGTGGCATTAATGTGGCGCAGTCGCCTCTGTGGACTGGACCTTCTTTGTTGTTGTATGCACAAACAGAAATATATTTTATACATTATATTTTATTTTGAAGTGCTTAAATGATGTCAGACATTGTGCTTGTGCAAAGAAAAGAAATGCAAGTTGAATTTTAGACTTGAGGGTGTTGTGCGTCTGCAGGTGTTGAGAATCTGATGACTTTCTTTAACATTTCAGCTTTGACTAATTTGTAAATATTGTACTCTGCAGAAATAACATTATTCTTCATGTCTAATGTCACGTTTATTGACAGGAATCTCCGGAAGAACGGTCTGTCGAGCAGCAGTATCCTGCTGAACAAGTGTCCGCCGCCGCGGCTTCCTCCTCCTCCGTCACCGCCGCTCGCTAAAGACAAGCTCAACCCACCGACGCCGAGCATCTATGTGAGCAGCGCACACATGCCCCTGCTTAGAAATAATTAACGCTGTGTATATTTGATACAGGTCTAATTGCAATCATAAATGTGTGTTTGTTCATATTTCAGTTGGAGAATAAAAGGGACGCGTTCTTCCCGCCGCTGCACCAGTTCTGTACCAACCACTCCAACCCTGTCACCGTCATCCGCGGCCTAGCTGGAGCCCTCAAACTAGGTTAGAGCTCACACAGACTCTCGCTCGCTCTCACTCACTCACTCACTCTCTCACACACACTCACTCACTCTCTCACTCACTCACTCACTCTCTCACACACACTCACTCACTCTCACACTCACTCACTCACTCACTCACTCTCTCACACACTCACTCGCTCTCTCACACTCACTCGCTCTCTCACACACTCACTCGCTCTCTCTCACTCACACACTCACTCGCTCGCTCGCTCGCTTGCTCACTTACACTCACTCTCTCACTCTCTCACTCACTCTCTACTCACTCACTCACTCACTCTCACTCACACACTCGCTCACTTGCTCGCTCGCTTGCTCACTTACACTCACTCTCTCACACACTCGCTCTCTCACACACTCACTCGCTCTCTCACACACTCACTCGCTCTCTCACACACTCACTCGCTCTCTCACACACTCACTCGCTCTCTCACACACTCACTCGCTCTCTCACACACTCACTCGCTCTCTCACACACTCACTCGCTCTCTCACACACTCACTCGCTCTCTCACACACTCACTCGCTCTCTCACACACTCACTCGCTCTCTCACACACTCACTCGCTCTCTCACACACTCACTCGCTCTCTCACACACTCACTCGCTCTCTCACACACTCACTCGCTCTCTCACACACTCACTCGCTCTCTCACACACTCACTCGCTCTCTCACACACTCACTCGCTCTCTCACACACTCACTCGCTCTCTCACACACTCACTCGCTCTCTCACACACTCACTCGCTCTCTCACACACTCACTCGCTCTCTCACACACTCACTCGCTCTCTCACACACACACTCACTCGCTCGCTCACACACACTCACTCTCTCACACACACACACACTCACTCGCTCGCTCATATACACTCACTCACACACACTCACTCGCTCGCTCATATACACTCACTCTCTCTCTCACTCACTCTCTCACACTCACACTCACTCTCTCTCTCTCACACTCACTCTCTCACACTCACACTCACTCAATTTCAATGTAAGAGTGCTTTATTGGCATGACAAAAATTATACATTTGTATTGCCAAAGCAATTGCAGCTGGACAAATAGTACACATGTATTAACAGAAAGAAAAAGAATAATAGTAATAATCTCTCTCACACACACACACTCACTCACACACTCACTCGCTCGCTCATATACACTCACTCTCTCTCTCTCTCACTCACTCATTCACACACACACACACACACACTCACACACACACACACACACACACTCACACACACACACACACACACACACATACATTCACACACCACACACACTCACTCACACACACACACACTCACTCACACACACACACACACATACTCACAATCACACACTCACTCATTCACACACACACACACACACACACTCACACACACTCACACACACACGATTACCTGAAAGGCCAGATGTGGATTCTTGTGGGAGTGACACGTTTCTCTGCAGTTTCCATGGCAACTATAAAACAGATTGAAACTTGCTTTGCCCTCCATTGTTGCAAAGAATTCAAGGACGTTTGGCTGGTTTGCTGGATGAAATGCAAAATTCTCTGATTTACATCTCACGCTAGTATTATAGAGCCATAACCAAGTTTAGGAGGCTTTTGACACTTGTGAAGCTTTATTCTGTTGAATGTGGTCTGTCACATTGGCCCTTAAGTATTAAAAAGTCTTAAATGCCATTTACCAAGGTATTACATTTTGTATCATCTTTTCATTCTGTATATTTGTGGAATCCTGCAAGATTTGAGGTCATCTGTTACGGCGCTCACTGACTGACTGATATTATTTTTGCGCATCAGGGTGCTGTTTAAACTGTTGCCATGGGCTGATTTTCCCCAGTGGGTTAGAGGTTTGAAATATTGCATAAATTACATTTGGTTGAAATGCTTGTACTGAAACATTTTGCATTCTACCTGTAATAAAACTGCTAAATGTTTGGGCCACACTAGTAGGAAGCATTTGAGCTGTGTTTATGATAAATGCATAACAGTGACTGTAAAATATGTATTTTAGGGATGGAAAAGAATACATACTATTCATTATGGATATAAGACATTTTTATATTTGGGACATGGTAATTGCGCTAGTTTGGGCTGTTTTTTTATTACTGGCAATTAAAATGATGTAGTAGTTGTGGTCATTATTTTACCTTCCATGATCATTCAGACACGATCAGCTGCAGTACTGACACTCGGTCAAGTCTGCATCAAATTAAATTAAATGAATTGCTAATTACTACATTGAAATAAAAATGTAAAGCCTGTACAAATATTAGAAATCGTGAATATGAATAATACGGTAGACGTTTTATTTTCTATACTCACTGTGTGTCTTAAATGCGTAAAGGGACGGCTTCGGCTAGAAATGTTCAAAAGGAGCAAACGGGAAGAAATAGATTTTGACATCTAAATAACATTTATGAACAAGTTGATCTTTTTAAGACTCTTAACCTGAAATGGCCTGTGTTTGATGTCAGCTCAGTCACTAAAATTGAGCATTCATGATTGTATTCTCTGTCTCTGTAGATTTGGGCCTGTTCTCCACGAAGACACTAGTAGAGGCAAACCCGGAGCACCTGGTGGAGGTGCGGACGCAGCTGTGTCAGCCGGCCGATGAGAACTGGGACGCCAGCGGTCTGAAGAAGCAGTGGCGCTGCGAGAGCATCCGCTCCTACACCACCATCTCCACATACGCACAGTACCAGGCCTCGTCCTTCCAGGACTCGCTGCGGGTGAGACGCACGCACACAGATCGCAGCTCATTAGCGTTAGCGCAGTGATCGGTTACGTGTGGCATTTTGCATATCAAACGTCTGTGTTTGTGCGCTTTCAGGAAGAGCATGAGAAGAAGGGCCAGAAAGAGCTGTCAGACTCTGAAGTGACGTCATCAGAAACGTGAGTGTCACGTGACTAACAGCTTTAGCTGCGCTGATGTAAACCTGCGCTTACTCTCTCCCGTCTGCTCAGTGTTTCCAGGAGGCGGAAAGGTCCTTTCAGACAAGTCAAGTTTGGGACGAACATTGACGTCTCTGATGAAAAGAAGTGAGTTTTCAAGTGGTTTCCTTTTATTGCACTTTGTGTATATTGTGATAAGTCGAGTATTTGGCTTCAAACTGAGAACAAATGACAAAGCCAGTTTTTGAGTTTAACATGTCTCTGAATGCAGTTTAAGAGGCTGTGAGAATAACAGCTGCTGTAGTTAGTGAGGGAAGAGTCCAGTGCGGTTACACTAGTACATCTGCAGCTCAGTGTGATGTGAGTCTGCTAGTTAAATGAAGCCAAAGGCGGGTTGTTGACTGTGCTGCCCCCTGCAGGTGGAAGCTGCAGCTGCAGGAACTCAGTAAGCTGCCTGCGTTTGCGCGTGTGGTGTCTGCCGGGAACCTGCTGAGTCACGTGGGGCACAGCATTCTGGGTATGAACACGGTCCAGCTCTTCATGAAAGTCCCAGGCAGCAGAACTCCAGGTGAGACGCCGCTGTTATCGTGACGCTTCAGAAGCGCAGTCAAACCAGTCTGTCGCAGCCGGTCACGTGATCTCTCTGTTCATGTTCAGGCCATCAGGAGCATAATAACTTCTGCGCCGTCAACATCAACATCGGGCCGGGCGACTGCGAGTGGTTTGCCGTGCCGGAGCCGTACTGGGGCGTGATGAGCGAGTTCTGTGAGAAGTACGTGACGTTCGTGAGTCGCTTCAGAGCTGTTTGGCTCTCGTGAACGTTTAATTAAATCATAAATCGCTTCGGTTGATAATAAGCAAGTGTCTCTCTTTCAGGAACAACATAAACTTCCTGAAGGGCTCGTGGTGGCCGAATCTGGAGGATCTGTACGAGGCTAACGTGCCGGTGTACCGCTTCATCCAGCGGCCTGGAGATCTGGTGTGGCTGAACACGGGGACGGTGCACTGGGGTCAGGCCATCGGCTGGTGCAATAACATCTCGTGGAGCGTGGGCCCTCTGACCGGTGCGCAGATGTTCAGCCTGGCTCTCTGCATGTTTCTGGCTTGTTGTGTGATTGTCGTGTTTGTCTGTTTCCTGCAGCGTATCAGTACAAGCTGGCCGTCGAACGTTACGAGTGGAACAAACTCCAGAGCGTCAAATCTATGGTTCCCATGGTGCATCTGTCCTGGAACATGGCGAGGAACATTAAAGTGTCCGACCACAAGCTGTTTGAGATGATCAAGTGAGTGTGGCGTTTTCTCGATCAATTTGTCTCAGCTCCTCTGATTATCTGGATGGATTGGTAATACATGTCTCTGGTTCACAGGTTCTGTCTGCTGCGGACGCTCAAGCAGTGTCAGACGATTAAAGAGGCGCTGGTGTCTGCTGGGAAGGAGACGGTCTGGCACAGAAGAAGCCGAGATGAGCCGGCTCATTACTGCAGCATCTGTGAGGTGAGTGCTGGACTCTACAGCAGAATAACTGTCCGCGCTCATCTGAATCACGCTCCTGTGCTGCTGTGTTCCAGGTGGAGGTGTTTAACCTGCTCTTTGTGACGAGCCACAGTTACTCCAGGAAGTCCTGCGTGGTTCAGTGTCAGGATTGCGCTCGGAAGGCCAGCAGCGAGCTCGACGGTTTCGTGGTGCTGCAGCAGTTCAGGATGGAGGACCTCATGCAGGTTTACGACCAGTTCTCATTAGTAAGTCGCTTTAACATTCATTCACTCACCCACACACTCACTCTTTCACTCACTCACTCACTCACTCTTTCACTCACCCACTCACACACACACTCACTCTCGCGCACACACACACTCACTCGCTCTCTCTCATTCTCTCTTTCACCCACTCACTCTCTCATTCACTCACACACCCACTCACTTGCTCTCTCTCTCATTCACCCACTCACACTCATTCACTCTCACAGACATACTTATTCACTCACTCTCACACATACTCATTCACTCACTCTCGCACACACTCACTCACTCTCATTCACACACACTCACTCACACACACATACACTCATTCACTCTCTCTCTCTTTCACCCACTCACACTCTCATTCACTCACTCACACACTCACTTGCTCTCTCTCATTCACTCACACTCTCATTCACTCTCACAGACACTTATTCACTCACTCTCACACTCACTCACACACTCACTCTCACACACACTCACTCTCTCTCACACACACACGCTCATTCACTCACTCACTCTCACACTTTCACTCACTCACACACACTCACATTCACTCACACTCATTCACTCACTCTCACATACAAACACTCATTCACTCTCACTGACTCACACTCACACACTCGCTCGCTCTTTCACTCACTCACTCTCACACTCACTCTCTCACACACACACACACACACTCACTCTCACACACACACTCATTCACTCACTCTCTCTCACACACACACTCTCACTGACTCACTCGCTCTCACACTCGCTCGCTCTCTCATTCAATTCAATTCAAATAGCTTTATTGGCATGACAAAAATACATTTTGTATTGCCAAAGCATTAAGACAACAAAGAGAATGGTTTAACATCTGAACATTTACATTAGAACATCTTAACATTTATTTATATATTATAACTAATATGTAATATATATCTAATATGGAAATGTCTCACACACTCATTCACTCTCACACTCACACACTCACTCTCACACACACTCACTCTCTCTCACACACACACTCTCTCACACTTATTCACTCACTCTCACACACACACTCATTCACAGACTCTCACACACTCATTCACTCACTCACACACATTCACTCACACTCATTCACTCACTCACACACATTCACTCACACTCATTCACTCACTCACACACATTCACTCACACTCATTCACTCACTCACACACATTCACTCACACTCATTCACTCACTCACACACATTCACTCACACTCATTCACTCACTCACACACATTCACACACACTCATTCACTCACACGCACTCACACACTCACTCTCACACACAGACACACGCAATCTCCCACACTCACTCACACACACTCATTCACTCACACATGCTCACTCTCTCACAGACACACGCACTCTCATTCACTCACTCTCACACACACGCACTCTCATTCACTCACACACACACACACACACACTCTCTCTCACACACGCACACACACACACACACTCTCTCTCACACACGCACACACACACACACACTCTCTCTCACACACGCACACACACACACACACTCTCTCTCACACACGCACACACACACACACACTCTCTCTCACACACGCACACACACACACACACTCTCTCTCACACACGCACACACACACACACACTCTCTCTCACACACGCACACACACACACACACTCTCTCTCACACACGCACACACACACACACACTCTCTCTCACACACAC